>NC_056736.1:167660252-167966919 GCF_019279795.1 Protopterus annectens
ACTCTGTCATGTGTATATATAATTAATGAGTACGTCCAATGAGCACTTTTTCTGTGGCAAAGCTGAAAAAACACCTATGTTAAAGAATATGTTTTGTCTATTTTACATAGGTTCGAATCCCACATTGTACAAATTACTTTTATCAGTGCGTAAAGACACCACAAAAATGTGTCGTCATAACATTTATGCATCCATTACATGTCTGTAAAGTTAAAGCAACTAACAAGCACAGCAGTAACCAACCCATAAACCAATGGCAACTGTCACATTACCCTTCCTATTCCTTATACTGCCTTCTTCTCTGCTTGGCACTATTGCTCTCCACTTAACATCACCCAAACATGACTGGTGTGATTGTTTGGCTTTGCACAGTAGCTGTAAAATACAATATCTCAAATTTTCAGGAAAACACTCTGTTGCTGTTTGACCTGTACAGAAATGGTAGGAGCTAGAAGGGAAAGTGTCTAATTTAGGGCTCAAAGATGGGGTATAGAAGAGTCAAGAATATTCACTGGACTCCTTGTAAAGTACCACAGCTGTAGACTACTGCAGGGGGACTATACTGGGTATCAATACAAACTAGAGACTTGGAATAGTCTGGCCAAGGCTGTCTCCAGTGAGACTGGCATACCATGCACTGGAGAGCAATGCAGGCACCACTATAATGACCTGAAAAGGTGCAAGCAGGAACAACTCAAAAAGTGGTTGGATAAGTTTAGGACTGCTGACATCCCACAGTTGTGTAAGTATACAGATAAAGATACTTTAAATTAGATAGAAAGCTGGATATAGCCAAATCTGGTATGCATAATTCTCTTCTCCTTTTCTCCCATTTTTCTTGTATAGCTACCTAGGAGACAGCAGTGAGCAGGGAACCCCATGCTGAGCATTTGGAAAGACTGAGAGAAGCAAAGGGTATGTATGCAGCAAAAAAGAATATTAGTTTATCTATATTATTGCTCTTGTATACATTTTTAGCAAATCAAGCAAACATACCTTAACTGTAAAATCATCATGAATGCTTCAGTCTGTAGCTCAAGCCAATTGTAGGAGTTAATTGTAATAGTATATTCATATGTTGTGGGTTCAAATATCAGAGGTAACAAATATAAGATAAAATAATTCAAAACTATTACATAAGAATGTCAACAAAATCGGCATACATGCTCTGCTGTTAACTTAATCTGTATTATTTGATCAAGCATATACGCAATAGATGCATATTGTAAGAATTACTTGGAACAATCATCAGACAGTTTGTAGTTGTTAAAAAGTATACTTAATGTAAAAGTAAAATTATTTATATTGTACTAATTTCTTTTATATGTGTGGTCACAACATTCTGATGTCATCAATTTCTGACAACTCATAAAATGATTTACATCACAGGGAGGAAGACCAACCACTGCGGCTCAGCCTGCCCCCCCTCCAATGGCTGCTGCACCAACTCCCAGCACATGTGAGACCCAATCAGGCATTACTGCCTCTGCAGCCCCTGCACTTCCTGAGCCCTCCACATCAGATAGCATTACCCAGGCAGCTGGTGCAGTGGTACCCTCCAGGTGTATTGGCAGAGGTGGTGATTTTGTCACCTAACAGGAGATGCCATGCATGGTGTGTGACATTCATGGAAAGTGCCATTGGTGCATGCTTCAGCCAGATAGGGAAGATGATTGCCAGAATACTAGGCAAAAAAATGTCAAGCACTCCAACAGCAAGCTGAGGAGGGGGACAGTGATAGTTCTTAGGGTAAAGAAGAGATTATCACTGTCCCCATGTTTGATGGGTACAGGCATCTGATGTTTCCTCCCCATCCCCAATCATGGTGCCCCCAACCTGTTGTGTCCCTCACCATCCCTGTCTCTTGTCTTGCTTGTCCTGTTTGTCTGAATCCGCTTCCTCACCTACTACCCTAGTTACTTGACCCTGACATACCTAGATCCCTTACTCAACATTCTTCTCTTACTGAAATAAAAACACAAAAATGAACACCTATCCCAATATATATATATATATATATATATATATATATATATATATATATATATGTATATATTGTTCCATACATAGCTCTCCACTTCACACGTGTGTCTTGTCAACACACCTGATTTGGTCCAACATTACTGCTTTGTTGTTTCCCATCTTTCTTGAGGTGACAATACAAATTCATCCAATATTCTACCCGTGTTCACTTTACACTGCTGAAGAAATGGACAGCTATGGTTCTTTTCTTATTCCCTCCTGCACATTCCTATATTGCTTCCCTTTTGTTCTCTCCCCTGCTTGTCCCCCATTTTGCCATTTTCCTATCTAATCCATTTTCACACCTTTAACTGGTCAAAAATAAAATCACACACCACACACATGGCAGAAATTCCCTGAATGAAGCCCCTCACTTTTTGTCCTTTGCATTTGCATGGAGCATGACATTGCAGACCAATGCCACATGACAGTGAATGGCTCTTCACATCCTATGACATGGCATGGTTACCTCCTTGCAATGCTGCTTAAACCTGCTGCCCTAAGAAAACACACACTTAATGCAGGATAAAGGCACTCATAATAAAAATGTCATATAATTATTTATTCAGACTGATAACTGCATAAATATGTAAATCCATATGTGTACTGTTGACATAAATGACTTGAGTACTGTTTGTTTTTATATAGTACTTCACTTTAGTCATTCCCTCACACGTTTCCAATAATAATCATGTGTAATTATTTAATTACGTCATGAATACATACATAACAAAAAAATTGGTAGAGCTGCATTCCATCCCTGTAATATCTGTGCTCAAAATAAGAGCTTATTGTTATTACACCTGCTGCCACAGAGCCAGTTAGGCAGTAGATATTTTTCTTCCACTCAGTACTATGACTCCTGCACCTCTCAGCTTAGTATGTTTGTGAGGAGGATAGTGAACTAATGGAACTCTCATAAGTTTCTCTGTGAAGCAGACAACTTTGTTTGCTCATCACTTAACTACACGCAAATGGTGAAAGCAGTATAAATATTTTTTATGGTTATAGATTTTTATGACATATTTCCGAAATAAACTAGTTCAGAACACCATAGTATCTGTTAGCTGTGTATACCATAGCTAGTATTAATAATTACTTCTCAACTTCAAATAGGAATCCTTATGTGTGTATCTCACATGCACAAACATTTTACCATCGATTGTGCAAACAAGCTGTTTGGTGGTGCACTATGGAAAAAAAGAAGTTATGTACTCACCATAATGTTCCTTGTTTGTAGTCCATCTTGCCCTTCATGCTTACATATGGGTTCGGAGCCAATCCTCGACTCTAACTCAGCTGATTACAAAGCTCAAAGTCTCTTAGTTGGCTCGTGGCAAGGTAGGTATCTCATAGTGCACTAGTAAGAATCCCCAGATCTTGTTTGCTGCTGACTATAAAAGTGATAGAAAAGTTATCCACAAGGAACAACAAAGATGAAAGGTTTCCACCCTACCAAAGGCAATGCTATCCTGTCTCCAGATCCTCCAAGGATACACGGATGGCGTAGGTGGGTGGTTTCGTAAGAATGAAGGGCAAGATGGACTACAAACATGAAATGTTATGGTGAGTACATAACTTCTTTATGTTCTGTAGTCCTGTCTCGCCTTCATTCTTACATATGGGACAGCATCCCTAGCACCATTTTCTCGGGTGGATTACAGGAATATACTCCTAAGAACTGTGGAACCAAAGGAGGCTCTACCCCTTGAGGTCAAATCCAATTTGTAATGAGTAATAAAGGTATGAGGGGTAGCACAAGTTGCTGCACAAATACTGTCAATTAGGACTCTGGCTTGAAAGCCAGCAGATGTGGATAGGGATCTGGTAGAATGAGCCTTAATTTTAAACAGAGGTTCTTTTCCATTGGAAGTGTAGGTAAAAGAGATACAGTTGGAAATCCAATTAGATAGAGTTACCTTGGAGACTGGCAGACCTACCCTAGTTTCAGAAAAGGATACAAACAATGGTCTGATTTTCTAAGTTCCTTGGTTCCATGTAGGTAGAACCGCAACTGTCTGTGAACATCAAGCTGATTAAATTTATATTCTGCACTGTTTGAATGATTAGGAAAAATACAGGCAGTTCGATAGTTTTGTTCAAATTAGACTGAGAGCAAACTTTGGGGATGAAGGAAGGGTTTGTATGAAAGGAAACTCTGTCTCTATGAAAAATCAAGTAAGGTGGTTTGACTGACAGTGCTTGCAACTCTGACACCCTTCTAGCCGATGTAATAGCTACTAGAAAAATGGTCTTCCAAGACAGAAACTTCAGTTCACAAGAATGCGTGGGTTCTAAAGGTGGGGAAGTAAGTTTGGACAGAATGAAATTTAGATCCCAAGGAGATACAGGTTCCTGAAAGGGAGGTCTTAACAAGGTAGTGCCTTTAAGGAAAGTTTTACACAATTTGTGAGCCATCAGATTAGGCTCATGTTGTCCCAAATGAAAATTGGATATTGCTGCCAGTTGAGCTTTAATTGTAGCAGCAGCTGATCCCTAATGGAAAAGTTCGGTTAGGAATTCTAACACCAAGGGGAGGGGTGTTGTGTAAGGATCTACATTTTTCTCTTTTGCCCAGATAGAAAATCTTCTCCATTTGCTAGTGTATAATTTCCTCGTGGAAGGTTTGTGGGAAGACATGAGGATATGGGTCACTGCAGGTGAAAAATCATGAAGCCTGACTAGGGATGGAAGTGGAGCAGCCACGCTGTCAAGTTGAGAGTGTGGAGGCAGGGGTGAAGGGAACCTGACATGTATGTCAACAGGTCTGGAACTGGGTCCAGAGTCCATTGATCATCTAGGAGATGAGGCCCGAGAAAGGGGAACCAAATCTGACGAGGCCAGTAAGGAGTGATCAGAATCATTTTGCTTTCTGGATCACTTTCGATATTAGCAGAAAGGGGGGAAATGCATAAAGAAGTCCCGAAGGCCAATTGTGAACAAGTGCATCTCTTGGTGACTCCAACAGAGGGGGGATAAGGAAGAAGTAGCTGCTGCATTAGGCGTTGATTGGACTGGCAAACAGATCGCAGTAAGGCTGTCCCCATTTGCGGAAAATCTGTTCTGCTACTTTCTGATTTAGAGACCACTCATGCAGCATCAAGATTGCCCTGCTGAGCTTGTCGGCTATCACATTGGTTGTCCCCAGGATATGCATTGCTACTAGAAAGTGCTGGCAAGATATCATCCACTGCCAAACACGAAGAACCTTTCAAGATAGGAGGTAAGATCTGGTTCCTCCTTGCTTGTTTATATACCATACCACTGACATATTGTCCGATTGGATTGCTATCTTCCCTAGAGGAAGAAAGTCATGAAGTGCTTGCAATGCTAGTAGCACTGCTCTCATCTCTAGGACATTGATATGCAAGTGAGCCTTGTGATCTTGTTATGTGCCTTGGACATTCCTGCCTAGATAATGCCCCCCCCACCCTATTTGGGAAGCATCCATGGTCACAGTAGCAATGGGTTGGCGAGGAAGGAAGGGTGTTCCTGTCGTCAGTATATCGGGCTGAATCCACCAATGAAGGTCCTTTTTGCAAGATTCCGGAAAAAAGTAGCCATTGAAGGATTCGCATATGCAATCTGGCTAGTGGAACTAGAGTTATGGTAGAAGCCATGGTCCCTAAAAGTTTCAGCACTGTCTTGGCCTTGACTTTTTGTTGAAGAAGTAAGCTGTATATCTGTTGTCTGAGATTTTGAATTCTGTCTGCAGGAAGATGAGCCATCATGGCAACTGTGTCTAATTCTGCACCTATAAAAGTCACAAATTGAAAGGGTGACAAGGCATACCTTTCCCAATTTATTGTAATTCCTAGCTGGGTGCAGAGCTGGATGGTTGAATCCCTGGCTTGCAGGAGTAGGTGCCTGGTGGTGGAGGCCAGGAGCCAGTGATCCAGGTACAGAAACACTTGGAATCCACAATGTCTCAAGTGAGCTGTCACTACCGCCATGCATTTGGTGAACACCCTGGGGGCTGTGGTGAGACCAAAGGGCAGAGTACGAAATTGGTAATGACTGGCTCCCAGCCGGAAGCATAGATGACTCTTGGATGCACTGTCCATTTTGATGTGGTAGTACGCATCCTGGAGATCTATGGAGCACATCCAATTGTCTTTCCCTAACAGAGGGAGTATAGACTGCAGGGTTACCATTCGGAACTTGGACTTCTTTACTGACTCATTTAATTTGCTGAGGTCCAAAATGGGCCTCCAGTCCCCTGTTCATTTTGACACTAAAAAGAATCTGGAGTAAATTCTGAATCCTATCTGGTCTGCAGGGATGGTTTGGATAACTCTCTCTGAAAGCAACTTTTGAACTTCTATGGTTGCTTGACCCCTGTGATTGGGTGGAACATCTGGGATCTTCTTGGGGGTGTGGGGTGGGGTGGAAGAAAGAAGGGTATGGAGTATCCTCTGGTGATTATTCTTTGTACCCACTTGTCTTGGGTGATGTTGAGCCAGGCTTCTGGATACAAAGATAAGCAACCCCCAACTGGCTCCAGAGAAGCACAGCCAGGCCCCACATCAGGAGCGTTTATAGGGACAGCCATGAAAAGAATTGCGGCCACCCTGGTTTTGTGGACCCCCCTGCTTCTAGGGTGATATCTATGATTAGCTCCTCCTCCCCTACCTCTGAAGGAGGAATCACCCCATGCATCCAGGAAAAGTCTCTGGGATTTCTTGAACCACATTTTCCCGATTTTCTGACCCTAGGGTTATGGTCTAGAAGGGACAGTAAAACGTACTCCCATGACAGAGAGAGTTTTCCCTTCTTGTTTACACCTGGTGAGTATATCGTTTACCTTAGGTCCAAACAAAGAGGAACCGTCAAAGGGGGCATGGTAAAAGTAGATTTGAAGGGCTCTGCAAAATTACATAAGCGCATCCAGGAGTGTCTCCCAAGGGAAACCCCTGAACCTGCTGCCCTACTCGCTCCATCTGCTGCATAGGAAATCAGCCTCATGCAGGAGTTAACAATGGAGTTTAAGGTGGACAACTGAGCAGTAACTTTCTCAGGGACTCCTTCAGTTGATGTATCTTGGAGAATATCTCCTAGCTCCTTTAGGAGATCTCTGTGAAGCCTAGTAAAATGTGTGAGGTAATTCAGCGATCTGAGAGTAAAAGCCGCTGAAGAGAAGATACGCTTCCTGTATCTATCCATCGTTCAAGACTCCTTGTTCGGTGGATGGACAGATGTTGAAGTCTCCGTTAGTTCCTTCTTTGTGGCTGCTGCCACCACCGTGGCATCTATAGGCACACCTTGGGTCAAGAACTCTTTCTCTTTGGGGGCTGAGAGAAATTTGTTGGGTCTTCTGGGGACTGGTTCCATGGCATCAGGAGTTTCCCACACCTTCCGACTAACTAGGTCCAGGAGCTCATCAAAAGGTGGAGACACCCAAGAGGCTGAAGGTTGAGACCCAAAAGCCTTCAGGTACACTGACTCTTCATCAGAAGAGGTGACAGTAGGCCAGCTGCCTCTCTGCTTTGGGATCTCTAAGATATCTACAAAGGAGATATCATCAGACAACCTAGGGGACCCTTATGACTCCTTGAGGTCAGTGTCTGAGGTGATGGACTCATCCAGGGAGTCTACATGCTTCCTCTTGCATGTCCTCTTCTTAGGGGGCTCCTCATAAGGGTATTCTGGGGAGGTCTCGGAAGACTGAGGGCCACCCAATGGGGGGTCCTGAGACTGTGGGTCTCTGCTGCCATGAGAGAGAGAGAGATGGTGCTGAGACAGAGGTCGGTGCTTGAGGGGTAAGAGTATCGGTACCCTTGTGTGGAGCTGATGACCGAGACAGCACGCTCCTCATCATCTCGAATGCAGATCTCTCTGGCTCTGAGAACAGCCCCAGTTCCGAGGAAATGGAGGTAGCCCTCGGCTCCAAAGCGATCGACTCCGAGATGGATGTAGGATCCAAGCTCAACCTAGCTAATGCTCCGAGAGGTAAGCTCAGCACCAAGGAAGTTTGGGTCCAAGCATCCCTGTCAGGGCCAACCAGTGAGCTTCGGCTCCTAGACACCAAGGACAGTGCTGAAGGTGTTGGAGTGGAACTCGGTTCCGAGACAGTCACAAGGGGTGCTGGAACCGAGGGTTTCACAACAAGTGGCATCGAAATCTCCAGTTCTGAAGGACCAACATGGCTTGGAGGAGGAACAGCAACAGAGAGAATGGTTTTAGATGGTTCCGGAACTGACTCGGTCGGAGCCAGAAACAATTTTGGTAAAGCAGATGACTTCAAAAATCTAAGCACTACTCTCTCTACATCCTCTTCCGAAAGGTTCTTGGAGGAGCTGGATGACAGGGTAGGCGACCTAGATCTCTGTAATATGGGAGATCATAAAGTTGGGGAGACCAGCAAAAGCTCTCTAGACTGGCTCCAATGCAATTTCTCAGTGGTCGGCTCCAAAAGACTTGGGGCCGACACTGCAGTGTCAACATCAATAACCTCGACCAGCTCCAAGGACAGTGGCTCTGAAGAGGTAGAAGGCTTTTCTAATTTTAATACTTTCCGAGGAGGTCCAGACAAAATAGTCAGTGCAGGAGAATGTCTCTTTGCCAATTTGACCTTCTCTTTCTTTGAAGAGGGAGACTTGGAGGATGATGAAGAGCTGGCTAAATCCTCCTTGAAGGAAGGCTTAAGGAGATCTTTCAGTATTAATTTGTTCTTCCTTTCTTGGAGAACTCTGGAGCTGAAGGAGTGACAGAAAGAACAAGTTTCCTGTAGATCAATGGCTCCGAGGCAGTAAACACAGTTACTATGGCCATCAGTGATTGACATTTTTTGCGAGCACTTAAGGCACTTTTTAAAACCCGAAGGTTTATGATCTTTGGACTCCTTAGACATGCTTAGTACAAACAGAACTCTATAAAGACAGAAGAGAGGACAAGGTCCTCTAACTTAAATGGGCCACGCCCTGTACGACAACTACACACAAAAAGGCAACCGAGGACTAGGTCCTCTAACTTAAACAGGCCTAGCCCCACTAAGATAAACTCACACACAGATGAGCAAAAAACAGAGGACTAGGTCCTCTAACTTAAACAGGCCTAGCCCTGTAGAGGAAACAACACCAGAAAGTTTAATAAAGGACTAGGTCCTTTAACTTAAACAGGCCTAGCTGCTAGGAAACAGGAAAGAAGCTAAGTCAGAAAAGTACCATAAAATGTAAAATTTAAACAACAGGCTAAAAACTAGCCAATAATAGTAAACGACACTGCACACAAAATACTATTCTATTGAAATACTAGAAAACAAGGTCCTAACACAAAAGCGGACCTACTCTAATAGGAAACTATCTCAAAAACTAGCACACAGAAGGGATACCACTCAGAGAACAAAAAATGGGCCTAGAGACGGCCAACAAATTCCCAGCAATAACTACAGAAAATTTAGCAAAAACACACTAGTATTTACTACCTATGATAACTATTACAAAAACTATGTAAACTAAGCTATATTATAAGCAGAAATATCAATAAGAACTATAATAGTAATGAAAAATATCCAACTTAGCCACAGCCAAGCAAGAAGCACTTCTGAACTTGGAGATGCAGCAAACGAGAGCTAGGGATTCTTACTAGTGCACTATGGGATACTTACCTTTCCACGAGCCAACTAAGAGACTTTGAGCTTTGTAATCAGCCAAGTTAGAGCTGAGGATCGGCTCCGAACCCATATGTAAGAATGAAGGTGAGATAGGACTACAGAACATTGCTAATTAGCTTAAATTACTTACTCTTTACTGCCCAGTTAGTCTTCATCCCATTAAAATCTATGTAAAAACACAACCAAAGGGAAGGTGCTTTTTAATAACTGAATATATATTTACACTCAGTCATGTGTTACCTGCACTCATGCACTTGAAACTTAGTATGTCAGTACTAGTTCCCAAATGTCAACTACACTACAGAAATGAAAGCAAAACTGCATTGTTACATACCATGTACACATTTAAAATGACAATAAATGTTCAGATTGTCTTATACATGTATTAATGTGGACAGAAATTATTCACAAATATGAACACATGTAAATACACAGTTCCATCCATGCTGATCACAAAAAAATGTGTGTATCTGTATGTGACACTAAGTGTGTAATGTATACAACATACTGGGAAACAGCTGCATATGTCCCACTTGTGATCCATGCATTCCTGACAACTTTTTGCATCTAGTTTGACAAGCTATCTCTTAAAGTATACCTGGTCATTGGAAACACAACAGGAAATAGTACATCCACACTTTGCACACCACTCTTATAACACACGCACACACACGCGCACATATAATGATGATGGTATTGTTTATAAAGACCTATATGACAAGGGAAAAGCATACTTCAGGGGTGTTACAATCATTAAATACTGTGTTTTGCAGATAAGAACAAAAATCCTTACATGTGTGTTAAATTAGCATAGCAGCCCCATTATGTATGGTTCTCTTTGTATGTGTAAGTGTGTGTGCATAGTCAGAGAAACATCAGTCTATATCCCACTATCATCAATCCAGTCCCATGCAGAATTAATATCTTGATAGTCGTACATGGCTACCCAACTGTCATGCAGGCCTTACAACATATTCTCACAAACGTGCAATGAGGATTTCATCCACTAGAAATTGTCCAGCAGCAGTGTAAAAGTCAAACTTGTGCTGTAGCACCTGCATTAAGTGCTGAGTTCTCTAGTTGATATACCTAGTTAGGTAGGGGTTCTAATTTCATTGCAGTCAAATGGTGTGTGTGTGTGTGTGTGTGTGTGTGTGTGTGTGTGTGTGTGTGTGTGTGTGTGTGTGTGTGTGTGTGTGTGTGTGTGTGTGTGTCTAGTCAGAAAAGTGCAAGTGTGTACCCTACTGTCAGTAAAACCATCCAGTTTGGCATCATGGAAAACCTTGGTAATGATATCAGGGGTGGGGATTGGAAACATAGGTTAGATAGGGAAGAATTAAAGTGGCAGCTAAGATTAAATTCTACCCATCCCCCAGGTATTAACGAAACATGTAGTATTATAGCTGTGTTGAAATATCATTTATTCAAGCTTTGAAAGTTTTTTTAAAATGATTTCTAACAACTACAATTTATATATATTTGAAGTATTATAAAAGCATATTTAATTTATATTTTTACTGTATGTTTAACCATTTCTCATTAATTGGGAGGTTTTAAGATACCCCTGATACTATGAATTCATATATATTTTTTGTCATAGTACAGCAGGGAGGATTTGTGATTAATTGCTCATTAATTATTTATTAGCCTATGGGTATATAAGCACTGTGTTTTAAATTGTAACTGTTCTGACGAAGTCTTGTTTTTTTAAAGACAAAAGCGCACTCAATAAACTATATTTTATCCAGCACATTGGTGTGACTAACCTCCAACCCTATTTGAGTGTTCCACTGGAACTGTTTTTCTTTTTTTATTTTATCTACTGTCAGCAATACAGTCCCATGGAGTACAAATATTTTGACAATTATATATGGCTATGCATCCATTACATACAGGCCTCCCAGCATTGCCGCTCAAATATGCAGTGAAGATGTTGTCCAATATAAATTGTCCAGAAGCATTATAAAAGTCATTCTTGTGCTGTAGTGCTTGCATTAAGCAGTGAGTTATTCAGCTAGTCCACCTAGTTAGGTAGGGGGTTAATCTCACTGTAGTCAACTGTTTTTGTGTGTGTGTGTGTATGTGTGTGTGTGTGTGTGTGTGTGTGTGTGTGTGTGTGTGTGTGTGTGTGTGTGTGTGTGTGTGGTCCAAAAAGTGCAACTGTGTATCCTACTGTTAGCAATACAGTCCCATGGAGTAGATATTATGACAGTCATACATGCCTATACATCAATTTCATACAGGCCTCCATCATCATCACTCAAACATGCAGTGATGATGTTGTCCATTATAAATTGTCCAGCAGCATTGTAAAGGTCAGACTTGTGCTATAGTGCTTGCATTAATTAGTGAGTCCTCCAGCTGATATACCTAGTTAGGAAAGGGTGTAATCTCACTCCAATTATTAACTGGTGTGTGTGTGTGTGTGTGTGTGTGTGTGTGTGTGTGTGTGTGTGTGTGTGTGTGTGTGTGTGTGTGTGTGTGTGTTCAGTTGGCTCACATTTAACTCATTCACTCCAACGGAGCTCAGGAAGTTTGTACTGTAACTCCCAATGGATGGAGCCTAAAACTTTTGACAGAATCAAATTATGTCCTTACATTTCAAACAAATGTTCATATTTCTGGAACCATAGGGGTTATGGAAGATGTATAAATGGCAAACTCTTCAGGACAAACTATTTTCATAGTAGTAGTATTCTTTAGGTTCTAGGTCTTAAACCAAATTTTATAAGTCAATGTAAACACAGTAACTATTACATTTGTAATATTTTGTAAGCAACTTACAATATCTCAGTAACCATGCAAGTTACACACATATTGTTAGCAGCATTTTATTCATCTAGCTGAGAGCTTTCATATGAGGCTAAGGAGTTTTCCTTGTGTTACTCAGTTGTTGAGATATTTAGAAAAATGTGAAAATTATATTTATACACATTAATATCATAAAAAAGTTAATATCTATTTATCTGCACTAGACAAAAGTCAAATATTAATGCAGTTGAGTTTGCCATTGTGTAAGCTTTAAGATGAAATCTTTAAAAACCTTGTATATAGCATGGTTTTGGAATTATTGATGCAAATATGAACAAGCAATATCGCCTAGAGGCATCAGGAGGAGTTAACTGCAGATGCACCTGGATGCGTCACTTGGATGTAATGAGTTAAGAGACCATTTTACAACAGCATATGAGACACTCCTACTGCCATCTTCTTCTCAACAGACAATGCTGATGTCATCAGCTATAAAGTGTTGCCTGACACTATAAAAATCAGACTTGTGCTATGGCGTTTGTGATAAGTACCGTGCTTTGTAGATAGATAGGGGTTCTACTCTCATTGCAGTCAACTGGTGTGTGTGTGAGTTTGTGTTCATTTGGCTCGCATTCAAGAGAATATTTTATAACAGTATGCAAGACACTTCTACTACCATTTTCTTGTCACCAGACACTGCTGATGTCATCAACTATAAAGAGGTGTCTGACACTATTCTACCCATGTTGTGCTGTGATGCTTGCATTAAGTACTGTGTTCTGTAGATAATTAAGTAGATGTTCTGCTCACTGCCATCAACTGGTGGGTGTGTGTGTTCAGTTGGTTTACATTCAAGAAACCATTTTAGAATAGCATGTGAGACACTCTTACTACCATCTTATTCTCACTAGACACTACAGATGTCATCAACTATAAAGTGTCTGACACTCTAAAAGCCAAACTTGTGCTGTGGTTCTTGTGTTAAGTACTGTGTTCAATAGATAGTTAGATAGGGGTTCTTCTCTCAATGCAGTCAACTGGTTTGTGTGTTTATTTAATAATTAGTATGGTGACAATTTTAGAATGACATGAGTCCACAGCTATCTCAAACACTCCTCATTACATCCTCTTGTAACTGATGATGTCATCCTGTATAACATGCACCCTGACAATATTCAAGATTCACTTGCGCTGTGGCAGTAACATTAAGTACTGTGTTTTCAAGTTTCTTTACCTAGATATATAGGAGTTCTAATCTAACAGCAGAGGCAACCTAAGTGTGTATACATCCAAGTATTACTTTTGAGAAATTTTATACAGAGATCTGATTCCACATTCATGTCAGACACTTCTCCCAACATATTCTTCTCAGCATACAATGATGCTATCATACTTCATAAAATGTGTGACAGTGTTAAAATCAGACATATGTGGTGGTGCTAGTGTTACAAAATCAGACATATGTGGTGGTGCTAGGCGTTCATCTTCTATACCTACACATGTGTAACGTTTAAATCAGACCCAGTGCACTGCTGTGTGTGTGGTTGCTGGTACATTAGGGCATTGTATGATTTTCAAATCACTCATTTCACTACCACTTAGCAGAATCTTTAATGTAGCCTCATACATCCACCATCCTCTTGTTTCCTCTGGCCACGTTCCATCCTTTCTGCAGATGAGTAGAGGATATCCTCAAGTCAAACATGCATTCACACATCATGAAGCAGAGTCCTTAAATGAGGCAATGCAAGCCATCTCCAGACCTCTGCATGTGTGATTGCTAATTCTGTCATGGTGTGGTGCACATCCCATAAGGTCAGTGGCGGTATGTAATGTAATGTAATCTAACAAATACATGCATACAAACAAAACTCTTACAATCTTCCATAATATAGATATAGGGAGTTTGTTTTAAATGGTATAATAATGCTTAGGATTTTATGTGGTGTTGGCCCTTAGCTTAATGATGTCCTATGACCCTATGAACATTTGACATGTCAATGCTGCTGTCATTGACATATGGTATGTTGAGGTGTGGATGTACAGCATACAAGAGGGTCTTACCATCTGTGATGTCAGCTAATGTACTAATGGCCATTGCTGTAATTTCAGTACATGCTCCTTCTACAACAGTTGTACTAATATGCCTCCTGAGAACTGTTGACATGGTATGATAAACCTGTATGCATATCGTTGGCTTATAAATACATAGTGTTGCAGATTAACATTCTACACAGTTTTCCTTCCACTATCACAGAGACCCTTGCAGTATGGCACAGGTGTGCATGTGTCTACTTACCATCATTAAATGCACTGTGACAGACATCAATATAAATCCATACTGATTACATGGGCACATACATCTTGTTTTATCCACATGCGGTAATGCTGTGATATAAACAGAAATATCACATTTTGATTCAATTGCAGCCTTGTGGAATGCATCATATGTGCATTTGTATTGCTATTCCCAAAAATTATTAATGTGTTCAGCAGCACCATTGTGTGACTAGTAGCATTTGTGTCAGGAAATGTTCTGCATGGGCCACACACAACTGATTTGTGATGTGTTCTAAATGGCATCATGCCACTCAAACACAGCTTTCCCATGAAACACATATAGGCATATGTTGTGCAATTGATGTAATTATGTGACATTAGTACAGTTGTATGACTGTGTGAACAGTACCTTTGTGTGGCATGTGATGCATGACCAAGGCTGCATTTGGAATTGTTTTCGCAATTCATGTATTTCAATAAATGTGACATGTTAGGTTGAATACACAATTAATCAGAGAGCTGTTTGTAAATGGCACCAGACATGCTCAACAGGATAAAACAGACAATCTTCTAGCTGACAGTTTGTCTCACACTTCACACCTCTGTTGCCACTGTCCATCAGCCAAAGTATACATGCAAACATTACTCGTTTTTTTTCTCCTCAGGAAAGCAGCTCATCTGTGCACTCTCTAAGGTGAATAACACAGAATCAATGCGCCCTGACAAAATCACAGTTGCCTATAGAGTGGCTTAAGACCTGACCTGGCAGACACAGTTGGATCCCTACTTCAACACAGCCTCCAGACAGCCTATGTTCTCACAGAAAGGTGCGCAACAATAGTCATCAGTCTGATCAAGGGGGAATATCACCTGATGGATGAAGTTATAGAGCCATAAGCCTGACTCTCCGCATCTGTGAGACAGACCAACAAGTTACCATGAACTTTATCAAAAAGGATACAGGAAATCTCTCAACTGTGTACCACACCCATGTTTGATTTGTTAAGGCTATATCATGTCTGTTACATCTGTTTGATGTCTTCAAGAAGATAACCAAGGCCACACATGTGGATAACACTCTCATCTTGCATAACTGGACCTGGCCAAGGCATTTAACAGAAATCTACACTCATGTATTACAAAGAAACTGTCTCAAGTGGTCATAAACACCTACATCACCAAGTGGGTTGCCAAATGGATCACATACATGACAGATAATGTAAAAATGTGTGAAGTCACCTCTATATAGAGTCCAGTGACCAGGTCCATACCTGAGGATTCTGCACCAGGCCCTTTCCTATTCATTATTTAAGTCTCAGAAGTCAAGATTAACTTACATATCCTTTGTGAAACCAGTTTGTGGAGGATTGCAAATTGTGAACAATCACTGAATCTAAGATTGTATTGGTATAATGCAGACAGTATTAGTAAACACAAAGGATTGTTGCCAGAGCAATGAAGACAAAGTAGATGAACATAAATCAAGGGGGGATTAGTTCCATTATGATAGTAAATACACAAGCCAATTACAATACAAACAGCACACCCTTATGAGAAGACCAAGTGGTATGTGACCTGTGTACTCAGGCAGATGATATGTGGAACATCCACCAGCATGTGCCCACAGTGGAGATTAATCCCTTGTATGTAGCACAACTCCTGAGTATGTGCAGAACATCCACATCAAAGGGCATTATAGTCCCATTGTTCTCAGCCCACATCACACCAATAATTGAGTACATGCACCCTTTTGCATGTACCTCCCAATACATCTTCCAGGAATGATATATTCAAGTTTATCACTTTTGCCACAGTGAGCTCCCACACATCTTATTGGCCATACCTAAGTATTCTTTTTGCTGCATAAACATTTGGAGTTGACAGTGCAAAACTTCCTTGAAGGTGTTATACAAGATGCATTTGTGATACGTTTTCCTGGGATGCACCCCGTAAATACATAGTTCATTGACAACATTGCTAGCATGGCTTACATTCATGCACATGTGAATTGTAGAATATATATGCGATGCAAATATGTCAACTAGCCAGAATTGATTGTAATTTAAATTACAGGTATACCAGTGTTCCTCTTAACACCTCCAAAGGGTGTTATTTTTCAGGAAGGTGTGCTTGTTTCCCCTTATAGATCATTGACAAATCATTATGGTTTTACAACTGTGTTCATGCAAAGCATGTATACTAACTCACAATCACATATTTAATGTCAGTGACACAGATGAGTGGTGTTATTGTTCTGATATTGTCCATGATTGTGCGTGCTTCTGATTACTGTTGTTCGTGAGCCTGCTGCTACGTATGCCACTTGGTTGAGACCTGTGCTGACATTACATTCATATTCAAGCAAATCATTTTACACATGTTCACAATATGCACATACCCACAGTGTATATTCCATCCTTGATAAATGTCCTTCTCCAGTGATCATGTCAGGATGCTTATATCACAACAAATCTTCTCCACTGATATGTCACCTTGTGTGACAGTCACATAATATACAGTAACTGTGTGATATGACTATAGCCACACAGGTGGTGTAAACAGCAGTACGTACTGTACTATGTAGATATATGATTACTGTCTTTGTGGTGTACATACATTGTCATATTTAATTTGTCCCCTCCCCGTGTTAATTCCTACAATTCATGTGTGTGGCTCTTTTCAATACACACACTTCCCCTGAAAAATTATTTATAATGTGTCTATGTATCCTTGCTGATCACCACCAAAACGTATTCTGTATGCCTAAAATAGGGTTGAACAGTACTCTGCACTGACTACACTTTCTTATAATGTGTTAGAAATGTATGCATTGCCTTATATTAAGCCATGGTAGTCATTGTGACTGTCCACACAACCATGCAGAACTAGTTTTCCCATAGGTAAACATGTCTGCATATCTGCAGGTGTTCATGCTGCTTTACACAGTTTTCTGCCCAGCAAAAGTGTTGCTGGCCACAAAACCCAGCATGTATATGCTATTAGAACTGCTGCTCATCTCACTAACAAGTTTAGGTTTCGGGCTAAGCCTACATGGAGTTTATTGAATCCCAAGGAATGTTTAAAATAATGAAATGTCTATACCTGCTAATTTGTGATACTGATTACTACAAGTCCAGGAACAGCAGGACTGAATGTGTTAAGTCAGGGATGGCAGTGTCATGGAGTAGTCTGTTTTCTCCAAGATATGGTAATCTCAGAGTTATGTATAAATGTCAGGAGTGTCATAGTGCTGGAGGCTTGGTTCCCTACAAGAAAACAACTAAAAGTGATTGCCTACATTCATTGTTCAGCTGTATACTCATAGATTTTTTTTTTAATTCAGGAACTCAGTTATAAATCACATAATTCAATAAGAAACCTGAAATATCACATTTATATATAATTTCATATTATTAGGCCTAAAATCATATAAAGCGCTAAACTACTGGTCTGTCGTGTGTTTTTATAGGTCTGGTGGAAAGTTGCATTTTTTCATATATATAGATGGATTCCCTTCACAAGCTCGAAGTTTCAAAACTTCAAACTGGAAATGATCCAGACAATAAGATCAAAGTTTTGAAACTTTGAATGTTTTGAATGGAGATCAGCATACAGTGTGGAATGGGAAATTTACCATTTTCCTCACTGTAGTGCAATCTTGGAGTTGAGATATTTATTTAGCGGGGTGTGTGGGATTCAATTTTTTTTTTATTACAATTTTGAAGTTTCAAAACTTTGATCTTATGATCTTGACCATTTGCAGTTTGAAACTTTGAAACTTCAAGCTTGTAAAGTAGTTTCATATATATATCTTTCTTCTGCTTCTTTCGGCTGCTCCCATTAGGGGTCACCACAGCGGATCAACTGTTTCCATTTCTTCCTGTCCTCTGCATCTTGCTCTGTCACACCAACCACCTGCATGTCCTCTCTCACCACATCCATAAACCTTATCTTAGGCCTTCCTCTTTTCCTGTTACCTGGCAGCTTCATCCTTAGCATCTTTTTCCCAATATACTCTGCATCCCTCCTCAGCACACGTCCAAACCAACGTAATCTTCCCTCTCTGGCTTTGTCTCCAAACCTTCCAAACCTGGGCTGACCCTCTAATATACCTATTCCTAATCCTGTCCATCCTCGTCACACCCAGTGCAAATCTTAACATCTTCATCTCTGCCACATCAAGCTCTGACTTCCGCCTTTTTGTCAATGCCACTGTCTCCAACCCATATAACATAGCTGGTCTCACTACCCTCTTGTAGACATTCCCTTTCACTCTTACTGGTACTCGTCTGTCACTAATCACTTCTGACACTCTTCTCCCCCCACTCCATCCTGCCTGTACCCTCTTCTTCACCTCTCTTCCACACTCACCATTACTCTGAACTGTTGATCCCAAGTATTTAAACTCATCCACCTTTGCCACCTCTACTCCCTGCATCCTCACCATTCCTCTATCCTCCCTCTCATTCACACACATATATTCTGTCTTAGTCCTGCTGACTTTCATTCCTCTTCTCTCTAGAGCATATCTCCACCTCTCCAGGCTCTCCTCCACCTGCTCCCTACTCTCACTGCAGATCACAATGTCATCTGCAAACATTATAGTCCACGGGGACTCCTGTCTGAATTGTCTGTCAACCTGTCCATCACCATTGCAAATAAGAAAGGGCTCAAAGCTGATCCTTGATGTAATCCCACCTCCACCTTAAATGCATCTGTCACTCCCACCGCAGACCTCACCGCTGTCACACTACCTTCATACATATCCTGTACCACTCTTACATACTTCTCTGACAATCCTGACTTCATCATACAATACCACAACTCCTCTCTAGGCACCCTGTCATATGCTTTCTCTTAGTCCACAAAGACACAATGCAACTCCTTCCGACCTTCTCTGTACTTCTCCATTAACACTCTGAGAGTAAACATCACATCTGTAGTGCTCTTTCCTGGCATGAAACCATACTGCTGATCACTAATCATCACCTCCCTTCTTAACATAGCTTCCACTACTCTTTCCAATAACTTCATGCTGTGACTGATCAATTTAATCCCTCTGTAGTTACTACAGCTCTGCACATCACCCTTATTCTTAAAAATCAGTACCAAAACACTTTTTCTCCATTCCTCAGGCATCCTCTCACTTTCCAAGATTTAATTAAACAATCTAGTTAAAAACTCCACTGCCATTTCACCTAAATACCTCCATGCTTCCAAAGGTATGTCATCTGGACCAACAGCCTTTCCATTCTTCATCCTCTTCATATCTATCCTTACTTCCTCCTTGCTAATCCACTGCACTTCATGGTTCACTATCCGCACATCATCCACTCCCTCTCATTCTCTTCATTCATCAGCCCCTCAAAGTACTCTTTCCATCTGCTCAACACACTCTCCTCGCTTGTGAGTATGTTTCCCTCATTATCCTTTATCACCCTTACCTGCTGCACATCTTTACTAGCTCGGTCCCTCTGTCTAGCCAATCGGTACAGGTCCTTTTCTTCCTCCTTAGTGTCCAACCTTTCATACAACTCTTCATATGCCTTATCCTTAGCCTTCGCCACCTCTCTCTTTGCCATGCACCTCATCTCCTTATACTCTTGTCTACTTTCTTCATCTCTCTGACAATCCCACTTCTTCTTCGCCAACCTCTTTCTCTGTATACTCTCCTGTACTTCCTTATTCCACCACCAGGTCTCCTTCTCCTCCTTCCTCTTTCCAGATGTCACACCAAGTACCTTTCTAGCCATCTCCCTTACTAGCTCTGCTGTAGTTACCCAGCTATTCGGTAACTCTTCACTGCCACCCAGTGCCTGTCTTAACTCTTCCCTGAACTCCACCTCACAATATATGTATTTATTTTTTTATATATACACACAGACATACACATATCAATAACTAGCTTGCTAGCTATATATTGGTAGCACTTATCACTACTGACAGACATGCATGTATTTTAAGCTGAATGTTTCTGCAAATACTGCAGTTTGTCAACTTGTAGGTAGTGGCCCCTCTGACTTTACTATCATGCTAACTACAAATATTTATTTATTTTATTTATCATTTGTTGACCGGGAAAGTATTAATACCTTAACACCATTTACATAGATTGTTATAAAAATGGGATACGGGATACTCATATTTATTCCACTCACTGCATGAAATAATAGCACTAAATGTAAGGGGGTAACATGATCTCTAAATTATGCAAGTATGTCTGCACTGAAAAAATGAAAGTTATGTACTTACTACAACATAGATCCTTGTTGTTTCATTTTCATCCTGTTCACTGTCTTCATTGTCAAATCCAATTGGATCCAACCTTGATGTCTTCTTCTAAAGCTATGGAATCAAGGCTCTGACTCCTCCCCTACCCACAATTTCCTCCTGTCCACTAAGTTACCTCAGATCGAGTTTGCAGACTATCTAAATTATAGAATTCCTCCTATAACTGAAGAAACCTGTAGGTGTCCCTGTTGATATATATGTTAATAACACAATATGGATTAATGGAAAATTTTAAACAGACAGGGTCTTAGGAGAGGACTGTCCAGTCATCAGAAGCTAGCAGTGACTATATTGGAAGATGGAAGGAGGGAGGGATGCTGAACTAGACAAAAACAAGACAACATGCATCTACCATTATAAGTAAATAACTTTCATATCCAATGTTGTCTATTTTCATCCAATTCAATGTTTGGGACAGATTCCTAGGTGGTATTAAGAAAGGACATTTTGTGAGAATAGTGGAACCATAGGATGAATGTGCTCTGGATTGCATGTCTTATCTGTAATGAGATACAAAGGTGTGAATTGTGGACCATATTGTTGCTGCACAAATGTTGTCAATGGGAACTCTCTTCATGAATGCTGTACACGCAGCTATTGCTGTTGTGGAACGCACTTTTGGTTTCATGGGCAGGGACAAGCCCAGGTCATTATAAACAAAAGAAATACAGTCTGGCAGTCACTTAGAAATTGCGGCTTTTGATATATTTCTGCCCAATGTCACTTAGAAATTGTGACTTCTGATATATTTCTGCCCAATTTTGCTTTAGAGAAGGATGCAAACACAGCTGATCTGACTTTCTTATATCTTTGGTACGGTCTAAATATTGTCTGAGCTGTATGTGAATATCTAGTATGTGTAGCAAATTGTAGATCAGAATGCAAGTGATGTGTATGCTGTATCTTTAAGAAGCATGTCAAGGCTATATGGGCACATATAAATTCCAGACATGTGCAACCCCTAGGGCCATTTTAAAAGAGCAGCCAGGGAGAGAGCATGCAAGATCGCAGTTGCTAATTTGCATTTAAGTTACTTAAGTTAAAGTCAGTAAACTTCTATAGTGATGTTTTTGTATAAAATAAAGCTACTTGACCAGAACCTACAAAGACTCTTCTATTGTGTCATAGACAGGAGAGCGACATGGAGTCAGAATCAGGATCACAGAGAATAATATTCAGAGCCATGAGGTGCAGAGACAACAGTGAAGATAAAATTGAGAAAAAGAGCACAAACAGAGCCAGAAAATAATCAAAGGTAACGAGAAATAGCACAAACTGTATATTTGATACAAATGACAAAAAGGGGCCTTATAAGGGCACAAACCACATTATTATGCAAGCGGAAAGCACGAAAAGTTTGTTAACTAAAGGAAATGTTTAAAATAAAAGTATTTGATGAAACAATTAACCATAAAGCAAAATGAGAATGTTTAGAGCAAAATGAATGTGTTTAAGGCAAAACTGGGCATGTTTAGAGTAAACCGAGCACAAGAAAAGTGTGATGGGCATGGAAAGGGCTTACATGAGCAAAACGAATATAATAAGGGCAAAAAGGGCACATTAGGCAAAAGTAAAGCAAGGCGACTGTATGTGTTTTGGCAAAATGCTGTGTTTTGGCATCCGACTTTGTATTGTATCAAGGGCATAACTACAGTTTTTCAAAGTATCTCAAAGTGTGCAAAAGTGCTTACAGAGTATGCTTATTACTGTGTATGTATTTCAAAGAGTTCATTGTGTGTAAAGTGCAACTGTTTTGTAAAATACAGTCAAAGTATAGCCATTTTGAAAAGGTTTCCTGTGCTGGGTGTGTCTTTTCACAAAGTGCCGCCATTACAGAGTGTTTCTTGTACTGTAAAGAGTTGCCTAGCAAGGTACCACCATTTTGGGGACATTTCAGTGTGCTGTATGCAGTTATTCACAAAGTGCAATTACTTCAAAGTATTATTGAGCTTTGGGCAAGAGATGTTCGATTTATTCACACTGTGCAGTTACTTGGTATGTTTCTTACATTGACAGGAGGTGATTTCCTGCAAAAGATGACATTACAAGAGTATTACAGTGCCTGAGAGTTATCCAGTCACATTGTAAAGTTGTTGAAATGTTTCTTAAAATGATGATAAATGACTTCAGCAAAGTGATGATAAATAACATTAGCATTGTCGCCTTTCAAAAAGATATTGCAAAAGTATAAAGTGCCCGAGAAGTTTATTTCGCAAACTCTAGTTATTCAAAGATACTACGAGTTTGTCCATTAGCATAATTTCGAGAAGCCCAAAAGGAATAAATTCAGAAGCACAAAGTTACAAATACTGGCATAGGTTTCTGGCATATGTGCATGTGTGTATGTTTGTGCTTATTTGTAAAACCCTTCACTGGTATGTGTTAATATGGCAGACAAATTTCGAAAACCCCACCACTTCTGTTTGATCAGAATATTTCAGAAAATTGGAGAATATTTGAGCAAGGATACAATATTTTTATACAAGCAGCTTATGCAGATAGAGATACATGCACCAGGGCATTCATTTTGCTAAACCTAGCTGGGTCAGAGGCCATAGAAAGACAACGCTTATTTGTGTATGCACCTGCAGTATATGAAGGAGAATGTGAAAACTGTCATATTGTTGTACAGGGTGAATCAAGGGAAGACCTAGAGTGTTTGAAGTGCAAGTTCAGAAAAATGTGCAACCCCAGACGAATATTACATTAAAGAGGCATTTCTTTTACACAAGAGATCAGAAACCAGGGGAAACATTTGCAGCCTATAACTGACTTGAGAAACAGAGCTAAAACATGTTGGTTTGGTGACTTAAAAGATTGATAAAGGACAGGCTTGTGTGTAGTATTAATAGTGCTGCTGTGAGAAAGATTTTACTTCGTGACAGTGATTTAATTTTGAGCAAACCCATAGAGATTTGTCAAATCCATGAGGTGACAGAAAGACACACAAGTCTGCTTGTGAGTGACAACAGCATGGTTTCAATTGGCTCCAGAGCAAATGTGGATAGTATGCAACACATGACAAGCAAAGGCAGGCCCAAGCACATGGCAACTACAGTGTTTCCAGGGAAGGCACATGGTTTTCCAGAAAGTTCTAAGAAAGGAGCGAGCTCAAGCTCAGTGCAATACAAGCATGACTCAGCAAAACCCAAGTCTAGCTTTATTGTTAGCTGTCGCAATTGTGGTGCAAACCATGAGTCTAAAACAGAGAATTGCTTACCATTTGGTCAAGCAATGTCACAAATATAAAAATGGTACCATTTCCAAAAGTTTTGCAAATCAAGTAAGCCTCACACAGTTGTAAGGAAAGGTCACACAAAAAGCAAGCTGATCAAGTAGAGCTGAAGCAGTCAGCTTTCTATGTGGTTGGTGTATCAGTGCTTGCTGCAGTGAATTTATTGACAACAAGCGAAGTGTTTTGTACTGTCCAGATTAATGGAAAATCCACAGAACTCAAAGTAGACACTGGTTCAAAGTGTAATGTTATATCAGCAGACACATTTGTTAAAGTGAGAACTAATGAACAACTCAATGTGGCCAGTAGCACGAGACTTGTTGCTTATGGAGGTGAAGAAATTCAGACAGAAGGATCAGTGATGCTTTATTTGGCCGAGAACTGTTACAACTTGTTATTCTATGTAGTCCAAAGACCAGTACAATCTTTATTGGGTCTCAAAGATAGTTTAAGAATGAATATGCTTTCCTTTGCTAAAGACGTCCATCACATAAGTGCATTTCCCAGTTCTAATTTTTCTGAAGCAATTTTCTCAGAGTATGCTGATGTTTTTGATGACAAGTTAGGCAAACTTCCATTTGTGTATTCCATGAAGTTAGACCAAGAGGTCACTCCAGTAGTCATACCAGCAAGAAGAATTCCAATAGCTATGCAGGATAAAGTTAAAGCTCAGTTGGATAAAATGGTGCAGCAAGGTATGATTTGTCCAGTCACAGAACCAACTAAATGGGTGTAGTCCATGGCAGCCCCTCACAAAAAAGGCTCAGATGAAATTGGAATGTCCCTCAGATTCACAAAAGCTTATACGGCATGCATATAAGAGGTAATGTTGGCAATATGGCGGCTGAGCGATGCACATACATGCCCGTTTTACGTGCACTAGCACTCTTGCACTAGTCCTGCACGTTCCCAGCCCCCGTATGAAAATTACTCCATTTGCAGGTGAAAACCATGCAAATGAGGTAAATCTGCTATCCAGGAAGCTGGAATCAGGCCGAGCAGGGCTAGCGTAATTTGCAGAAATGTACTCAGTTAGTAACCGAGTACGGTTCTGCAAAATTCAAAACGGAGACATGACAGCACCAAATAAAGGCTGCATATCAATGAGAAAGCATGCCAATGGCCAAGTATAAGGCCATTGGCATTGCAAACAATGCAAAATGTGCAAAATACAACTTTCATATTACTTCTGCCGATCACGGCTTTTTAAGCATAGGGCGGCGGCGCGCAAATGGGATTGGTGGGAAAATAAGAAAATAAACCTAAAAAAAAGCAGTCTAACTAAAATCAGTATTCTGCCATGCAAGTCAATGGCAGGCAAAAGACAACCTGGCCAGTGAATAGTGGTTGCTAAGGGGGGAGGCACAGTGTGACACAAGTAACTATGCATTAGCAGGCAATCCTATGCAAATGAGGGGAAGGATAGTGAATCCCAGTTTTCCCCAGCATGTGAGGCAGGACCCAACAGTGTAAGAGTATGAATAGCTGAGTGCAAGACTAGGAGGTAGGTGACATCATGGGTGGGTATGTCAGGCATATTGTAAACAGATTGGAGCCCTGTGGCTTGGGTATGCTCCTAGCTTAGCACAGCTAAGCTAGGGGGTGTGTCTAAACCTACCTAGCACTCTTTTCAAAGTGTAAGCAGGTGTGTACGCCGCGCACTGGGTTTTACAGGAAGAAAAAAGAAGTTAAACCAGGAAACAGCAGCAGTGTGCACATCTGAGTACTCTGTTTGCGCAGCATGGCCCCGGGCCCAAACAGAAGGACAATGGGAAGGGAAAACAGCAGTAGGAAGGTAGTCAAGGAGAACTAGCATATCTGGCAGGTGAAATGTATCAGAAGCAGCCAATTACACAGGCAGCAGCCCAGCTCGCAACACTACTATAAACTAAGCAAACACCTTCCCCACTGGTTTTCCCACACTCTACACCACCAGTGTATACAAACGGGGAAATTTTAACAAACAAACCTACAAAATGAGAAGGGCTGCAGCAGGCAACATAGAATAACATGTGCAAGAGGCTGAGGGTGGTGAGGATGTGCATGCTGCCGAACAACCCACAGTGAGGAGACAAAGAAGAGTGTACAGACCCAGGGTAACCTACCAGGGGCTACATGAGCTGGAGATAGTGAAGTGCTATAGGGTGGACAGAGACCTCCTACAGCAAGTAGTTGAGCTGTGCCGGCCACACCTGACACACCAAACTGACCGAGGGGAACCCATCCCAGTGGATACCAAGGTATGTGTAGGCCTAGGTATACTAGCCACAGGTACCTCCCAAAGCACAATTGGGGATATCATGGGGATCTCACGGGCATCAGCATCCAGAGTATTCCACCAGTTCCTGGATGCCATGTTAGTACATGCCAGTGAGCATGTATATTTCCTCAACATCCATGAGGTGTTGACCAGCAATATGCGCTAATTCCACCAAACAGTAGAATACCCTGGGGTAGTGGGTGCTATAGACTGCACACACATATGCATAAAAGTACCACCTGGTGAGCAGGATAGGGTCTACATCAACCGCAGGGGCATCCCCTCCATCAACTGCCAGGTCATATGTGATGCCCAGGGCATTATAATGAATGTGTGTGCTGGCTGCCCTGGGAGCTATGATGATTCCCATATATGGCATCTGACACAGCTGTACCAGAGATTTGCCAATGGGGACATCCCCTACGGTCACCTAGTGGGGGATGCTGGGTACACACTCGAGCCGTGGCTGATGACACCCATCAGAAATGCACACACACCTGAACAAGCACACCATAATGAGGCACACGCACAGGCCAGACATATAATAGAGTGTGTGTTTGGGATGCTCAGGTCATGGTTCCTGTGTCTGGACACATCCAGTGGAGCCTTGCAGTATTCACCAGCTACATGTAAACAAATTGTTATGGTATGTGCTATGCTACACAATATGATCCTGCGGAAACAGCTGCAGCAGGAACAGCATGGGGCAGGGTCGCACATCCCCCCACCAATGCCAAGGCCTGCACATGTGTACAAGTGTCACTTGTGCCCCCCCCCATCCTACATAGCAATGTAATAACAGTCAGGTGTGCCCCCCCCACTCCCATGTAGACATGTAGAAACAGTCAGGTGTGCCCCTACCCCCAATCCAGCGTAGAAATGTAGTAACAGTCAGGTGTGCCCCCAATCCTGTGTAGACATGTAGAAAAAGACAGGTGTGCCCATTCCCCCAATCCAGTGTAGAAATCTAGTAACATGTATGAGAAGGTATAATACGAGTGGAGCAGAGATGCCCAGAGGTGGCCAAGATAGCAGGATAGGTTATAGCATTTGCACGATATGCAGGTCTGTGTGTGTTAGGATGGTATGTGTTTCATATTGTGTGAGAGTGGTCAGTATGTATGCATGTTGAGGTAAGACCTGGTGGTCATTGCCCACTACTGATGATGGCAGGGACAAGCCCTCACAACTGCAATGCCAAGGACAATCCCCATCAGTATAACACTTGCTAGCAGTAAGCCATTGTAAATGTATGGTGGTAATATGTGCCACCATCTGAAAGACTGACATGGCATGGCTGTTGGGCTAGATATACAAGCAGTTGACCAGCACAGTACAAAGGGGAAAGTACCCCAGACATACAGTATGTAATGTATCACTGTGAAAGGGAGACACCCTTAGAATTGTACATACAGGTATGCATCACAGTAACTTGACCTGTAGTAGGGGATACTGGTGATGTCTGCCCGAACACCTGCAGATCACAAAGGAGGTAGGACTGATGTATTGGGAAACAGCTGATGTACCTGCACATGCCATGCATATCTGTGTGTCAGATGCAAGTAGTGTCCATAGCACACATGCACCCAGCTCACGCAAACACCACTCACAGGTACCTCTCTGGTCATATCCCTGCTGTGGGGAATGGGTACAGTATGACCCCACCTGTGGGGAATGGGTACAGTATGACCCCACCTGCATATGGCAATAGTGGAAGGATGCAGCATGCAGTGCAGGTGTCCCATGCAGGTGTGTTCCTAGTTATAAGTAGCACCCTGCCAGCATTCACACCACCTGATCAAGACTGACAGAAGGTATATGCATGAACAGCTATCCCACCTACCCTGTCACCCCAGGGAAATATACTGTATGGTGGTCTGAGACTGTAGGCCTGACAAAATGCAATGGCCTGCCACATATGGCCTGCAGCAACACCTAATGCCCCACAGGCCTCTGCCAAAGGCTTGTGTCTCACACATACTGCCAATGCATGTTATGTGATGGACACCCAAATAACAACATAACACATTCCTCATAAGCCATATGCAAAGCCATGTGGACAAACCAAAGTAACATGTCCACCATGTCCCACTGCATGAACTGTGGACCAACACTAACACACACCTGTGATGGGGTGATACCCTTAGGGAAAGTATCAGAGAATATATGCATAATGTATGGAAGAGGGTAGAATAACGGGGGGGGGGCATGGGCAGCATGGAATGTGCAGGGTCTGACACCAAGCTATGTGCCCACATTATCCCTGGCTGCAAACACATAAATGGGTGGCTACACACCTGCCCGTACACCACAATAGGGTTAATGTCCTGACCCATGGCCCCTGCCTCTGGGTAACCTGTGCGAATCTGTACAGCTGTGAGGCATTGCCACAGCAAGGTAAGTCCATACTGTCATGACAATGGGTGTACAAGTATGGGATCCTCTGCCAACACTGTACCAAGGTGCTGAACTAGATACACAGACCCAGCAGCAAGTGTCTGCAGCTCCCCCTCCAGAATGGCATAACTTACCATGGATACGTAGGTGTCTGCCCACAATATTGGACACAGCTGCAGTCACCCTTGTCCCTCAAGACAGCACTGTGAGCAAGAATGTCCACCTGACAGTACATGAAGACAGAAAACATCACTGTGTATAACAGTACACATCTGAATATCTCTGATAACAGCAATGCCATGCAGCTGAAGCAGCACAAACACAATCACCTACAGTACACACTATCCCCTGCACAGTCTGTCCCCATATTGCCAAATGATCGATGGATACCCTGCAGAAACACTTTGCTACCTGTAAGTGTACAACACAAAGGTCTGCACTGGAGTACAAACTACCTGGAATTGATCCACACATTGTATACAGAAGGGCATACTGGGCATGCTCACACACTTAGAGAAATGAAGGCAATGTCAGTCAACAGCATACGAAAGGTCATACTGAGCATGCTCACAAATGAAGCCCATGTCTGCAAACAACAGTGGACCAGACATATCTGGCAGTCACAGATGTTAGTGCAGACACTCCTCAATATGCACCACTCATGCTTTGCACACACAGTGGATAGGAATACAGGCGTATATCCAAGGACAATACACTATAATAAGCCAAACATGCATGTGCATAGATGTGTGGAAGAGAGTGACTGTGACAAGGAGCCAGCCATTATGAGGCTTGTCCCACCCAGCACACAGCCAAATGGCTACAACCATATGATGCTCAGATGTCACTCACTGTAGATATTAGCCACCGGTATCTGTCAGCATTACGGACTATGTGGTACAAGTGCTAGCTGTGCAACATGACTGTACAAGGAAGTAGTCATCTAGCAGCTGTATACACATACCTGTGAAATATAACCCTGCGTGTGCCCGCATGTGGTGTGTCAACCTCTAGATGAATGGGTTATGGCCCATGCACACACACTGCCCTTCCCATAGCCCTACTATGACAAACCTGCTGAGATCATCCACTTTAAAATACAACCTTGGGAAAAGTGTAGCCCAGTAATCTCCGTAGCACGTCCTGTAACTGCATACTGCTGTAGTGTGATAAAGTAGCTAGGTAGGTGTTCTAACCCCAGACGTGGCAACTGTGTGTATGTTAGTGTGCATGTCAATCTGTCTCTGTCTGTGTAGAGAGCAATGCTTTTTAGGGTAGCCACACCCCTTACAATTCCTATACCCGAATGTGGCAAGGCTGCTGATGTCACCCACCTAGAAATACACCTCTGGGAAGGTTGTAGCCAAGTAATCTCCGTAGCGCATTCTGTAACTGCGTACTTCTGTAGTGTGAGAAAGTAGCTAGGTAGGTGTTCTAACCCCAGACGTGGCAACTGTGTGTGTGGTAGTGTGCATGTCTGTCTGTGTGGAGAGCAATACTTTTTAGGGTAGCCACACTCCTTACAATTCCTATACTCAACTTTGACAAGGCTGCTGATGTCACCCACCTATAAATACACATCTGGGAAGGTTTTTTCCCAGTAATCTCCGTAGCACATCCCATAACTGTGTACTGCTGTAGTGTGAGAAAGTAGCTAGGTAGGTGTTCTAACCCCAGTACTCAACTTTGGCAAGGCTGCTGATGTCACCCACCTAGAAATACACCTCTGGGAAGGTTGTAGCCCAGTAATCTCTGTAATGCATCCTGTAACTGCATACTGCTGTAGTGTAAGAAAGTATCTAGGTAGGTGTTCTAACCCCAGATGTGACACCTGTGTTAGTGTGCATGTCTGTCTGTGTGGAGACCAGATGTGACACCTGTGTTAGTGTGCATGTCTGTCTGTGTGGAGAGCAATGCTTTTTAGGGTAGCCACACTCCTTACAATTCCTATGCTCAACTTTGGCAAGGCTGCTGATTTCACCCACCTAGAAATACACCTCTGGGAAGGTTGTAGCCCAGTAAGCTCCGTAGTTTGTCCTTGAACTGCATACTGGTGTAGTGTGAGAAAGTAGCTAGGTAGGTGTTCTAAACACAGATGTGGCAATTGTGTGTGTGCGTGTCTGTCTGTCTCTGTCTGTGTGTGTGGAAAGCAATGCTTTGCAGGGTAGCTACACTCCTTACAATTCCTATACTCAACTTTGGCAAGGTTGCTGATCTCACCCACCTAGAAATACACCTCTGGGAAGGTTGTAAGCCAGTAATCATCGTAGTGCGTCCTGTAACTGCATACCATTTGAGTGTGATTTAGATCTGTGGTTGGGTTCCATCCCCACCCATGGCAGTTTTGGATGTTTTTTAGGCCAGTCCCACACAGTAAATTTCAAATTGCCCACTTTGGCAATCCTGCTGATGTCATTCATTGTGAAATACAACTTTGGGGAAGGAGCTCACTAGTAATCTCCATGGTGCGTCCTATAACAGCTCCATGCTGTAGTGAGGTATAGACCTCTGTCAGGGGTTCTATACCCACACATGTCGGTTGTGGATCTTTTGTGTGTGCCTTACTGTCTGTGTAGGGAGCAATGCATTATACGGTAGTCACCCGCAATACATTTCAAATGGCCTACTTTGGCAATCCTGCTGATGTAATTCATTGTGAAATACACCTTTGGGGAAGGAGTACTTCAGTAAAGTGCGTGGCGCATACTATAACTGCATAGTGCTGAGGTGTAATAAACTAGTTAGGTAGGGGTTCTACTCCCAGACATGACAGGTGTGTGTGTGTTTGTAACTCGTATCCTGTGTAAAGGTGGCTGTGATCATCTGACACCTGTGGCCAATGTGGAGCGGGTTTTGCGTATGTCTTATATGGAGGCCCTACTGTATAGCATAATGTCCACTGTACAGGGATAACAGATGTGAAATAGCTGAGAGGCTGGGGTGCAAAGCCATACCCATACATGTGACATCAAGGCCAGGCAATCACATTTAGCAACCCCAGTATTACCAAGAGCACACTCTCAACCCATGTCTCATACACACACACACATGCCTAGGCAACAGCCAATATGTGGGTAGTACACTGCATATTGGCCACTGATAGTAACTATGGAGTGATAGCAGTGGGCTACAAAGGGCATGTCACCCTGTCCATCTGTCCAATATGCACGTACATGCTGACAGTGCACCTCCCCAATGGACATGTGCACCACCTGTGGTGCCATCACGTGTCCCACAATGGACATACCATGTCTAACAACATGCCCTGTACGGACAGATGCCACTGACACCAGGGAATGATGTCAGCATGCTATCAATGTAGGTGCAGAGTAAACCTGGTGCCCATTATCAGTCCCTGCCACAGGTGGGCAGGACTGGCACATATGATGGTACTCTGTGTTCACAACATGGGCCAGACACCCCAGGTACAGTTCCACATGTCACTGAACATGCATGTGGGAGGTATGCACATCCCAGACACCGTCCATGTCATGGAGTAAGGAACACATACATGGCAAGCGATGCACAGCATTGGCCACACACAATAGTCACCCAGGTGACTGGATGGGGGATACAATACCCACCTGTGTGGGCAAGTGCAGAAACTACAGCCCTGAGACACAATGCAGACCATTGTCATGTGGCTTAATGCCAAGGTATACCCATCGCCTACCCTTGTATAGCCTGCTGCCAAAGTCGACCACCACACACGCATGCAGACATGCACCCATGCATGTCAGTACTGGCACCCTGTGTGCTGTATGGTACGTATGTTTGCAGCCACACTCACTGCAACCCCAATGGGCATACTGAAGCATGCTGTCTGATGTCAGACACCTCCTTATACCCTTTGCCCATACAACCTCTGTATGACCCATGTGGTGCATGTGATACCTGCACAGTGATGTGTTGTGGCAATCCCACTATTGTGAGTCATAACCCTGGCCCTGCCAAGTGTGTCGATGTGTGCGTGTCCCTGTGAGAGTGTGGCTGTGTTGACGCTGGCACCCATTCATGCTGACAGGCACGTGTACGTCACCTACCATATAACTACCGTATCCCTGTTGCAGATGTCACTCACCATCGCATATATGTTCTGAGGGCTTCACAACAGGTAACCTATGTGGCGCATCCAATAACTGCATCGAACTGTGATAGCAGTACATAGTCGTCAGGGGTTTGATACCCTGTGCTGGTAGGTGTGTGACACTAACAAGCTGCAGTTTTACTCTCCCACCCCTCCCAGACATGTCTTTGCCTCTGTCAGCTTCTCCCAATCCCTCTCTGGTGGATGTGGAGACCTACACCTGCTTTGCTTAAGCAGCAGCATGTGTATTTTAAGTGATGCTCATGATCAGCTGATGGCCTCTGCATGAATCGCAGCCCTCCCCTAGCTGATTGCATGTGGAACAGCTGTGGTAATATTCCCATAGCCAATTGCATGGAAACACACTCCGATATCTAGGAACATCATGTTGGTGTTGGCCCTTGTCATTCACTGTGAGCAGGAACTAGATCTGTTGGTTGGCAACCAGCATCTGCAATGGATTGGGAATTTACCTCTAACAACATATATTGTGGAAACAGGGAAATACACAGGAGGGAGATGTGCCTGACCTGCCTACAGACTGTAAGTGCTGCTATACTGCATGAGCCGTACTGTTGGTTTAACAGTGTGTGTGTGGATATGTCTTTCCTACGTGTCTCCATACCTGCCATGTCAGTTCCATGCTTATGTGGAATCCCCATCTGTAGGGTCATCTGCAGACAGGGCAGTGTGTTGTGCCTTTGGTTTCATGTGTTACCAATTGAGCATCTATCTGTGGACTGCAGACATAGTGTGAGGATTGCAGTCTGTAGATGGTGAAAGCCGTGACAGTTACTGGTGTCTTATCCCTCATATGATATATGTTGCCACAAACCCTGTTACAATAGTAAATGTATGAGGTTATCACAGCAACATGTCATTACTGGCCTTGTGTATGTGCTGCCAGCCACATCTCTGCCAACCTGTGTACATATGTCGTGCATGACGTGGTGCTTATGTGCTGTACACCATAATTAGTGTTATCATATCCGCTAACAAGCCAGTGAGATAGCAGACCACTTCACATATTATGTACAGTAGGGGATATATTTGATGACATAACCTGGACATTCTGTGGATGTTTGTACAGTCCTATGTGTGTGTGGGCATCAGTGTTACAGACAGCAGGTAGCAATACCTTCTACAGGAGAACCAGCACATTCAGGGCAGCTACATATTTATAGGAGGTTCAGGAACTACAGACAGAGTGTGAGTAGAGTTGCGTTATGCTTTGTATAGTACTGGTATTACAACGTGTGTGTGTATACTTACTACTTTACCTTGGAATGCAGTCTGTCTGCATAGCTCTCAACTGTGGGCCTATCCTCTTGGTAGCCATAAGTGTGCCTATCATGTGTTGTCTGTCCACCACACAGGTCCCGTGTCTGATATTCCACTTGCAGTGTGTGTGTTGAGTGCTATCAGTACATGGCCTACATATCAAGCTTTGCACATATGACATGCTGTGGGGGGATGTTCCGTAGTGGGCTGTGAGTATATCATACTGCCATTGCTGCCATCAGTCCACTTCTGTTGGAGTCTATATTAGAAGCCCAAAGATCCATTTGAGCGAATCGGAAAAGAGCACACATATTGCGTGAACTACGGAAATGGTGAACATTCAAAACCATGTAATTTGAAATGTCGAATTGTCATGGTTGGCCTGTCTGCGGTATAGCTCTGTAAGATAAGTGTGCGATAGTTACGGACCTTAGCGTTAGGGTGCAGGTTAAGGTAAGTGCATAGATAAGTAGTGTATGTATTGGGCAGCACAGTGGTGCAGCAGTTAATGCTGTTGCCTCACAGCAAGAGGTTCTCTGGTTTGATTCTCGGCCGGGGTGCCTTCTGTGCGGAGTTTACATGTTCTCCCTGCATTTGGGTGAGTTTCCTCCGGGTACTCCGGTTTCCTCCCACGTTCTAAAGACATGCGTCTAGAGCATTTCTCCCCAGGCCTCTGCTGAAAACAGGATCTGTGGAACCTAGTCAGACTTTCCTGGTCAACAAATGATAAAAAAATAAAATAAATGTAAGGTTTAGTGTAGGGTTAGAAGTAAGGTTTTGTTAAGTGTATGTGTGTGGATTACTTGTTTTGTTTGGGTATATCTCTGTAGAGTAAGTGTGCGATACTTACAGATCTTAGGGTTAGGGTGCGGGTTAAGGTAAGTGCATAGATAGTAATGTATGTAAGGTTTAATGTAGGGTTAGAAGTAGGGTTTGGTTAGTGTATGTATGTGGTTTATTTATTATGTTTTGGTAGGTAGTATGTAGCGCGCAGTGGGGTTGGCAGATAATGACGATTCAAGATTTTAAATTTTGTGGTTTAGGGGGTTCAGTGTATTTGCGGTTCGAACTACATGTGTCGCTGTTGTCGTATTCACTCAAACAGGTTTTCGATTCTATAATATAGACCCCTTCTGTTGTATCCCCCACACATATGGTGGGGTTGGAGCCATATATGTGTGTTCGTCACCTACACAATATATGTGTGCTCTTATGCACTCCAGAGGCCAGTGTATGTAACAGTGGTATATGGCCCTGTATTATTGAGTCTGGGGGGGAGCACCATAAATGATCTAGGCTGTTAAATATGTAGGGGTATCAGGGGTGAGCTGCCTTAAGGTATCTGGATATAAAGTGCCATATACTTCACCTATATTTACATCACTTACATATATTCGGATAATGCAAGCCTATTGCCTCCTGCCAGACAGACTGTTCTGTTTGTCAGTGTGCATGTGATGGTGTCAGTTATGCGTTGTTATGTCACAGTTACAACCCATTTGGTCACATGATGTCTTTACCACCCACTGCTGTTGTACAGAGTGTAGATAGAGGCTGCTGAACTATACACCTGCATTACATACTGTTGATCATTTGGTATCCTGTGGCCCAGTCTGTCCTCACTACTGTACAAATTTAAGGGCTTGGCCTGGCCAGCGACAGTTGTGAACCTTTCCAGACTAATGTATTAGTATAACTGTTTCACGGTTGCATTGCTCTGTTTATATGGATGTCAGTGACTGAACAGCTATATGACATGGCATGTAGAACTGTAATAGTACACAATGAAAGGTATTCCATTTCTGCAAATCTGTGTGTGGTGTTTTCCCTATGACCTCTCTGTGGGTATATGTTGCAGGCAATGATTGTCTTTTGTATGGGTGGTCCAAACAGTGTCCAGTTGTTCAGGAGTTTACTGTAGGCATAGTGGCTGTTCCATATTGTGTGCACTGTCTACATATGTATCTTACTGTACATATATCTGCATGTGTATGTATAGTCACATGTATATCCATATATATATATATATATATATATATATATATATATATATATATATATATATATATGTGTGTGTGTGTGTGTGTGTGTGTGTGTGGGGGTACATATGTATTTATGTATCTGCATATCTGTGTCTGTGTATCTGTATCCTGGGGATGTTGATGGCTACCACATTTTACATTATCTATGGGAGGCAGACTGTACTGCATGATATGTCAACAATACCAGCCTGACATCATACAGGTGGGATGTTGTACTGTTAACTTCCTGTGCCCATGTTGTGTCAGGCCCTGGTTACAGGATCTGCAACACTTGGTAGTGTATTGCTGGACGGATGCATTTAGCTGTGGGGGGGTGCCTAGTTGTACAAGACATATAGTGTGTGGGGCCTCTCAACCCAAGTAACGTTGCATGTGGACATATGTATGTGTTTGTTAATCTGCCATTGCTCTCTACAGATATATGGCCATATATACCGATATAGATATATATATATATCTGCTGACATATATGTAACTATGTCTGTATATACCCACATAGATGTATATCTGCATGCACATATGTAACTTGCTGTGTATATGTAGACATATAGGTGTAGACACATATATGTGTCGATGTAGCCATTAGTATGTATATATGTTCATATATAGTAATATACATGTATATAGTGTTAGAAAGCTATACACACACACACACACACACACACACACACACATATATATATATATATATATATATATATATATATATATATATATATATATATATACATACATATATAGATATGTTGTAGCAGTGTAGATATTAATATAGTTACACACAGCTACATCTAGATGATGGTATACATTCTCTGTACAGTTGCATGAATGGACTGGATGATATGTTTCAGATATTGCCCTGACTTTATACAGTTGTAGTGGCTTACTGTTAGACCGTTGTAAATGTGTTGCGGAGGGTCCTGGAGTCAATAACTGCATGTGCTGGATATTGCATTGCACAGCATATCTGTTGCGGCTGTGGTGGGGGGGAGCATAGCAGTCATCACCAGGTACCTCTCATTTGACCCCACACCCCCATCAACTGTGCATAAGGACAGTTATTTTGTGGTGGGGGTTCAAGTTGTTATTCCTATCTGGTGATGCAATATATATATATATATATATATATATATATATATATATATATATATATATATATATATATATATATATATATGTAAATGTATATATATATATATATATATATATATATATATATGTGTGGACATATTTATCCATCTACCTATATACCATTGATGTTATATGATGTATGTGTGAGTCATACATTTATATGTACCTGTGTATCTCTCTTCATTTACAGATCTATAACTATCGATATGTCCATGCATGATTGGCTCAGAATATTGGCATGTCCCACATTCGTCAGGCCAATTGATGCGGATGATGTCAGGCATGTGGTCAGTCACGAATGCCGATACATTACAGTTGCAAACATCATGTTGTTCAGATTATGTGTATTACAACAGATAACTGTTTAACTAGCAACGTTTTACATGTATATGAACAATATTTCACATTTATCCCAATTTGTACCCCACTTTTGTCACACTGTGTCCAGAATGTTTGCAATAAGAGGTTGAGTGTTATGATATTAGTACAATTCCCCTTATGCAGATTGACTGTGCTGTATGATATATCTGGGAATACATGGGATGTATGTATATCCGACATGGTGTAGTGTTAATTCACTATGATTGTTGCATGCAGGGTCCTGGGTTCGGGCCGTGCAGAGGCTGTCACTTATGTTGTAGGGTTGAACAAGGGTGGTAGGATACAGGGTGATTAAGGTAGTTGTGAGCATGTTTGAGCGATGGTAAGTGTTGCCAACTGCAGGTAACATCCAGTTACCCCAGGTTAGCTTCGACATTGCTTACTTTGTGTACGCAGTGCTCACCGTCATGCAAACACAAACCTCCGGTTACATATGCCTACAGATAGTTTGTGTCAGAATTGCTGAGCCTGTAAACATAAACCCGCTTACTAGTGCTGACATATGCTTACAACAGCTTATTGCTGTTTAACCTAACTACTGCTTTATGCATTATGATACTGACATCTCACATGTGCATTTCCTGCAGTACTTCTGTTTATATATATATATATATATATATATATATATATATATATATATATATATATATATGTTATTCCGTGGGTTATGCAACATACATATTACCCATACCATGGTTTGCCATGGGAAATGGTATGTCTCAGTACCTTCCCTGTGTCCCCCCCTCCTTTCTCACTGACATCCATGGGCCAGTCCCATTAGAACAGGTGTATCCAATCCCGGCACGCCTCGGTCCATAATGTCGTACCCATCACCCCCCCCCCGTTCCCCCTCCACATCAGTCATCCTTCCTACAGGTTCCAGCCAAATCTAACCACACCACTACACATTGCCCACTCTCCACATCTCGAGACCCTTCACGTATGTTGTCCCAACCTATGGATCTTCAGGCTTCCCACACATTTAGTCCGCGAACATACGTTACTATCTTTGCTTACCTTTGAGGCATGGTATGTTACCCCGAGGACTCTTTTTAGCAGAAGTTTGGGGTTGTCCCACCAGGGACGGACGTGCATTTGTTTAAGAGTAGACTTAGCAGGTTGACACTGTTTCTTCCACTGGTAGTATCCTGCCAGTAGTCTGGGAGCCAGTGCTGTGCTACGCCTAGCGGTGCATATTATTAGATTTGTATGATATTTGCCTTTTGGCATTGATTTCCCCTTCATCACTTGTTATATATGTGTCATGTATTCTTGACACATGTGTACGTACACAGTATGGGGTCCTGGGAACTTCTACACTTTATTACAATAACATCTCACATCTGGACTTACTGCAGTACTCCAGTTCACATATGTATGTTCTGTAGTCAGTTATGGCACATATGACTGTATACTGATGCCTTTCACAAGTTCAGTTTGGTTATACTATGGTAAGGACATGTTTACTACTACCCCATTCATCTGTACTTCTGTTATGGCTTGGTGGATAACTACTAAGACTATGGTGTATAGGGTCCTGGGTTCTTGACCTGCATAGCTGTTTATTTCGTTGCTGGGCTGACAATGGCCCGTTGGATGCAGAGTAATTAAGGCACTTTAAAGCAGTTGTAAGGCCTTAAACCCACTTACTAGTGCATACATATGCTTACTATTGCCTATTTGTGCTTACACCTGCTTACTAGTGCCTTATTCTGTCTGACACTGATATGTCACATGTACATTTCTTGTGGTACTCCAGTTCATATATATAAGCTATTTAGTGGATTTTGCAACAAAAATATTGGTTATAACATGCTTTGCCATGAAAAATAGACTGTGCTACAGTGGGACTCAAACCGGGAATTCCTGCTCATTGGTCGGATTCTCTACCCACTACACTATTGCTGTTCTGCTTCATTTGCATATTTCTACCATAATGTAATACCCATGTTTCCTTCTCCTGGCCTCCAAGCTCCACGTACACAGCATCCATCCATTCTCCAGTTGCTAGCCCAGCTATACTACACCTCCACACATTTCCCTCTCTGCACGTGTCGGTACTCCTCCATTATAATGTCTCGACCCAAGCTTCTGCAGGCTCTTCGTCCATTTAGTCCACATACATATGAGCCTTCCCTTGATCCTCCTCCGATACTGATGGAAACATCTATGTGACTCTCAAGTTTGGTTCATCCCACCAGGGACAGACCTGTTGTTGTGTCACGAGTAGACTTAGCTGGTCTACACTGTTTCTTCCACTGGTAGCATCCAGCCAGGGGTTTGAGAAGCAGCAGTTTGCCCACACACCGGGCCAGCCTCATCTCCCGGTTCCGTGGAACCAACGCCCCAAGTGTGGCATTTTCTGCATGAAGCATGCCCACACACCCCCATGACGTGCACCGTTTTTCATTATTCTCTTCAGTATTATGCAAGACTACTGTTCTCACAGTATGATTGGACAGGCACTGTTCTTTGATACACATAGACTGCTTGGAATACTGTGATTGAGCAATGTACACATGTTTTCTGGTATTAATCTATATACTTACATACATTTCCTATACTGTTGAATGACTGTACTGGTTTATATGTTTCTGATAGCAGCTGAATGTGTATCTGCCATGGCTTAGTGGTAACTCACTTAGACTATAGTGTGCAGGGTAAGGGGGTGGGAACCTGGGAGAGCAGATTATTTTGTTAATGGGCACGACGAGAGCTGTTGGCTACAGAGTGCCTAAGGAACTGTAGAGCAAGTGTAGGCAGGTATGCGCTGGTTTGCGTGAGGCTCAGCATTGCTGACCTCTGGTTACGGCATCTTACACTGAGTTGGCCACTACATTGCGTAACCAGTGTAGGCATTGTTTACTGGCACCCAAACAGGCTTAAACCTGCTTGCTCCTGTATACCCCCATGCTACTTCATGCATTTAGTTTACATTTGTTGACCGGGACAATCCAACTGGATGCTTCTCCATTGTCAGCGGTGGCCCGGGGAGTGGAGCTCCATAGTAAACCCCAGCTACACATTACAAGTAATACTGAGGTGTGCACATTCATAGAGAGTAACAGACTTAACATAGCTATGTACTACATTTGTCATGCTTAGTTTACGTTAACATGTTGGTATTATACATGCTTAGGTCAGGTTTACATGTCAGGTATGACAGTTGACAAAGGTCAGTTTAAGGTGAAGTTAGATTCCAGTTTAACAGTTCTGGATAGGTTAAACTCAGGTATTCAGGTTAGGTTTAGTTATGCCATACCTGTGTGGTAGAGTATAAGAGAATAGTGAAGGAGTAGGTAGGTAGAGGGGTGACATTGTAACTGTATAGTAGGCCATTGGAATGATTGGTAGGGGAGCAATAGAGAAGGTTTGAAGGATGTTAGGATTTGTATGCGAGGCAGGACAGGAGGTGTCGGTTTCACTAGTTGATGTAGGGGTATAGAGTATAAGTTGGGGGGGGGGCGATTCACCAGGTGGTGAGCATGTGCTGATCCAAGTGTGCTTGAGGTGTTCCTTCATGTGTTATTTACATGTGTCGTGTGGGACAGCTGAGGTAATACACGTGGGTAGGAGGTTTCAGATTCTGCCAATATAGTTGAGGAAGAGGGAGTCACCTATTTGTAAGTGTGAACATTAATAGTAATGAAAAAGGGGTTGATAGGTAAGTGGTGTTTCTGCCAATATAGTTGAGGAAGAGGGTGTCATCTGTGAACATTAATAGTAATGAAAAAGGGGATGATAGGTAAGTGGTGTCACTGGGGCACACAAAGGGAAAGATAGTAGGGGAAATATCCAGGGATGTGCAGGAAGGCTGATGGGAATGTCCACAGCTGGCCATTTCTTCTACAGCAACAGCTGTGTACATACACTGCATTTGGAGGTAGGCTTGGAAACTCACACCTCTGGGTGGGAGTGAGGACAACAATAATACCTTATGATGCCAATTAGATCAGCTTACATGCCTACAGTGGGGTGTTGCGACCATGTGTTCTTTGGTGTTATTTAGTGGAATTTGCAACAACACATCTGGTTATACCGTACTTTGTCATGTAAAATAGACTGTGCTGCAGTGGGACTCATACCGGGAGTGACTGCTCGTTAGGCGGCAGCTCTGCCCAATGCACACTATTGCTTACATCCCCGGGGCGGTCCGTATAGAACCGCTCCAGCCAACACCTGCACGCCTCGGCCCACAATTGCATACCCATAGTACCTCCCCCCCGCACCTCCTCTACAGCACTCATCCTTACTCTAGGTGCAGGTCGGGACTAAACACACCACTACACACTGCCCACTCCCCACTTTTCGGGACCCATCTCGTACGTTGTCTCGACCCATGGGTCATCAGGCTTTCCCACCCTTGCAGTCTGAGTACATACATGCCCTGCCTTGAAAAGTCATTGCATGGATGGGCCTCTAATCACAAGACAATTTTTGGGGTGTCCCGCAAGGCACGCTCCTGTCTTTGTTTCAAGATTAGACTTAGCGGGTCCACAGTGTTCCCCCCCCTTGTTGTATCTTGCCTATGGTTTGGGGAGCAGTGGATTGTTTACATTGTTTGTGTGTTTGTTTGTATGTTTCCCCTGTCTGGCCGGGGGGGGTAATGGTACGTGTTACACGTATGTTGATTGGGCCCCTCATCCCCTTTGGCATGGCCTGTGATCATATGTAATTCTTATGTGCTGTATCATACCTTAGATATATATTTGTGTATATGCACACACACACACACACACACACACACACACACACACACACACACACACACACACATATATATGTATACTGATATATATATATATATATATATGTGTGTGTGTGTGTGTGTGTGTGTGTGTGTGTGTGTATGTGTATATATATATATATATATATATATATATATATATTGCTGTATATGTATATATATATATATATATCTATCTATCTAACGACATGTGGATGTATCGTTGTCTGTGTATGTATATATCTATATGTGGGTATGTATATATATATATATATATATATATATATATATATATATATATATATATATATATATATATATATGCATGTGTATATATGTATACATATGTACTACAGAGAGGGAGAGGTATATATCTATTTAGTTATGGGTATATACACACACACACACACACACACACACACACACATACATCTACATATTTAGCTACATGTCCCATAATGTAGACTGGTATTGCTGGATACTATGTTTTGTGTGCATACCGGCCAACCTTGTGTGCCACATATGCTTTGCGATACCTACAAATAATACCGTTAGTGTAAACAAAGTCACACGTGCATTCTATTGTTGGTACCAGGGAAACATTTGTCCCATGTGGGACAACCCAAAAATTGGGTATTCAACTTCTGTCATAAAACAGAGCTGCAAAGGTACCCATGGCTATGTGCATGGACTACAGTGTGTGGCAGACCTAGGATACTTGGGTCAGGACAACATACAGAATCGGTCCCGGGGGGGGTGTGGAGGGTGGCCAATGTGTGGTGGTGTGGTAGCTACAGGCTGGTAACCAGGGAAAGGATGGTGGCTGCGTATGTGCAGGGGGGGGGGCGGAACTGTGGGTAATGAATGTATGGGTCGAGGATGGTCTGGGTTGGATGGGTATGTACTGGTCAGGCCGCCTAGTGGGTGGGGGAGAGATAAATGTGATATCAACATGTGAAACATAACAGGAGACTAATTTAAATCCCTATGTGCATGACACACTTACAATAACATGAACTTGGTAGGATATTGTAGGGCGGACGTGTTTGGCTGGGGGGGGTATGCCAATTCGTACGGGACCTATATTGTTTGGGGCCTCTCAGGCCCATTAACGGTGCATGTGGACATATATGTTTCTGTTAATCTACCATTGCTATCTACAGATGTCTGGCCATATATACCTATATGGGTATATATATTTGCTTACATATTTATACCTATGTCCGTATATGCCTACAGAGATATATATCTGTGTACATATATGTAACTTGCTGTGTATATGTGGACGTATAGGTGTTGACATATATATATGTGTAGATGTCGCCATTTGCATGTATATATGTTCATATATTTGTATATATATGTATATACTTCTGGTATATATATATATATATATATATATATATATATATATATATATAATATATATGTAACTACATATATAGATATGTTTTATCCGATTAGATAGTAATATATTTACACACACATACATCTAGATGTCAGTATACATTCTCTGTACTGTTGCATGACTGGGCTGGGGTTATGTTTCTGACAACATACAGGTTATGCACATCTGGCATGGCTTAGTGGTAAATCATTTCATGTATGGTGTGCATGGTCCTGGGTTTGAGTCTTGCAGGGGCTGTTTATTTTGTTGCCGGCCAGAACACCGGCCATTGGATACAGAGTGATTAAGGCACTTTAAAGCAGTTGTAAATGGGTTTGCGCGTAGGTAAGCACTGCTAACTTCTGGTCACAGTTTCTTACACCCAGTTAGCTTCTCCTTTGATTAATTTGTGCCGGCAGTGCTTACCCCTGCACAAACGCACTTGCACACACTTACTAGTGCTTACATATGTTTACTACTGCTTATCTGTGCTTACACCTGCTTACTGCTGCCTTTTTCATTATGATACTGACTCTTCACATGTGTATTTCCTGCAGTACTCCAGTTCATAATGTTATTTAGTGGGTTTTGCAATACAAATATTGCTTATACCATGCTTTGCCATGTAAAACAGACTGTGCTGCACTGGGACTCGAACTTGGAATGCCTACTCATTAGGCTAACGCTTTGTCCACTACACTATTGCTGAGATGCTTCATTTGCATATATCGTCCTTGTTATCCTCTTCAGCCTTTTAGGCTGCTTTAACCTTAGCTAGGCAATGGGCACACCCACGCACCTACAGTTAGCTATACTCGGAGTTTTAGACAACAATACAGGGGTTTCTTCTTTTGATTTTTATGTCCTGTTGCTGTTGTACACATGGGGGACTGTTGATGGGGATATGTGGACACCTATGAGCAGTCTCGCTCATTTATTTCCACTTTCTGCTGTTCAACATTGCAGGGGCATGTTTATTCTGAGAGCTCTGCTCTCAGACACGCCCCCTGCAGTTGTACACGCTCCATGTAAGCCTGGGAGCTCTGGCAGCGACCCTTCATTACTATGCATGGCACGCTGCCGTCCTGCTCCTAAGCGCCCGCTTCTGTGCGGGACTAGACTAATCCTGCACAGATGATTAGTAAATCTGGGGGTATGTATTGATACAAGAGATATGAACAAAGCATTAAAGTGACCATATCATCCAATGCACACAGTCGAAGAAGTTGCAGCTCTAATCCCAAATGCTACTGTATTTTCTGTCTTGGATGCAAAAAGTTAATTTTGGCAGTCACGCTTGATCACAAATCCTCATTTCTAACTAATTTTGGTACTCCATTTGGCAGATACAGATTCCTAAGGAGGCCATTTGGAATAAATTCTGCAAGTGAAGTCTTTCAGCATGCAATGGAGCAAATTTTTTTCGGGTTATCCTTGTGCCATAATAGCAGATGATTTATTGGTTGGAGGCAATGGTGAAGCAGAGCATAACAGAAACCTCAATAAAGTTCTAAATAGAGCATGTGAAGTAAACATGAAGCTCAATCCACTTCCAGAAGTTACATATGTAGGTCATTTGTTTACGCATATAGGCTTGAGACCAGACCCGACCAAGCAAGCAGCTATTCTTGAGATTTCAGCACCAGATAATATACAAGCTCTACAGCATTTCCTAGGTATGGTCAACTATTCTGGCAAGTTTATACCAGACTTTAGTGAGGTGACAGCACCTTTAAGAGAGCTAACATGCACAAATGTTGCATGGTCATGGTTGGAACAGCACCAGAAGGCATTTGAAGACCTCAAGCAGAAAATTGCCACTCAACCTACATTAAGATACTATGATGTGAACAGACCAGTTGCTCTTTCCTGTGATGCTTCAAAATTTAGTCTTGGTGCAGTTATACTTCAACAGGACAGACCAATAACCTATGTATCTAGAACAGTAACCCAAACTGAGATGCAATATACTCAAATTGAGAAGGAGCTTTTGGCAATAGTATTTGCATGTTCCAAGTTTCATGATTATATTTATGATTGAACTATTCAGACTGAAACTGACCATCAACCTCTAGTTACTATTCTAAAGAAGCCTCTGCATTTCACACCGACGAGATTACAAAGAATGATGCTCAAATTGCAAATGTACAATTTCAAAATGGTCTACATAAATGGTAAATTTCTCTGTCTGGCTGATACCTTATCCAAATCACCCAGAAATATGACAGAACAGCTTGATGTAGAGAATTTTGATTTTGATGTAATGTTAGTGCTCAATGTTTCCACCACTAGATTTGATGAGTTAAAAGATCACACCCAGACTGATCCAATTTTGCAAAAGCTCAATCACTAAATTAATGTTGGATGGCCATCAAAGCAATCAAGTGCAAACCTATTTTCCTTACAGAGGTGAATCGTTAATGAAAATGGCATTATTTTCAAAGGTCTTAAAATTGTTGCTCCTGCTTCCTTACAACAAGAACATATCTAGATTTTGCACCGTGGTCACCCAGGATCTACATCCACTAAGAGAAGAGCAAGAGAATTAATATTGTGGCCTTCATTACCAAAGGACATTGAGAGAGTATTTTTTTCTTGTTCAGTATGCAATAGTACTAGACCACATTTGCAAAGAGAACCACTTCAGCTAAGTCCATTTCCTGGACTACCTTGGTTTACTGTAGCAGCTGATGTCTTTAAGTGGAACAATCAACACTATTTGGTTTTGGTAGACTCTTATTCGAATTGGTTTGAGATTGATCTAGTACCTAACCTAACATCCACTGCTGTTATTACTAAGTTGAAATGTCATTTCTCAGTTCATGGTAGTCCTCATAATCTTCTTTCTGACAATGGTACTCAATTTACTAGCCAGTTGTTTCAGAAATTTGAAAAAGAATAGGACTTTGTACATGTCACTAGTAGTCCTATATATCCTCAGTCCAATGGTCTAGATGAACGTGCAGTGCAACATGAAAAGCAATTACTTGATAGGTCAAAGCATGACAATACCGATGTATTTTTTTAATTTGCTTAATCTCAGAACCATACCCCCTGATGATATTCCTGGCTCACCCACTCAAAAACTACTTTCCAGGCAAACTAGAACTACACTACCCATTTCTTCCAGTTTACTGAATCCTAAAGCTAAGAACAATAAAACCATCAAGGCTCAATTGTTGAAGAAGCATAATATCCAGAAATCTAGTTATGACAGATCAAGCAGATTACTTCATCCATTGAGGGAAAGGCAAACGGTAGGAATCAAGAGAACAAAAGGTTTTGATTGAATAGGACAGATTACAGGCATCTGTGCCAAGCCATGATCCTACCTGGTAGACTCCGAGGGTGTGAAATATAGGAGGAACCATAGTCATCTTCTTCCTGCACCAGAATCATCATCACCATCACAACATTGCTTCTGTGATGTAAACTCCAAATCTAAGAGTGAGTAAGACACTGTTTCCATAAAAGAATGTATTCAAAATTCTGATTCCATTCCAGAAAATGTTCCGAACATTCCACAGGTCAACCATTTTGCAGAGACAGTTTCAGTTGCTAAATCTCATTTCCAGTTTTATGTCACATGATATGGGTGTGTATCTAAGTCTAGTGTGAAATACGCAGCAATGTGGACTTGATTGTATACATCTGTGCATTTAGTACTACATAATGCATGACCAAGAAGTACCCATGATTTCTGCACGCCAAATAGCCTCACAATGTTGCATGATCAATTCCTCAAAGAGGGAGGATGTAGATCAGAGTACAAGTGATCTATATGCTGTAACTTTAAGAAGCATATCAAGGCTATACGTGAATGTATAAATTCCAGACACATGCAATTTTGAAAGAGCAGCCAGGGAAACAGCATGCAAAAATGCAGTTGTTTGTATATAAGTTACTTAAGTTAAAGTCAGTAAACTTCTATAGTGATGTGTTTGTATAAAATTTATCTGCTGGAAAAGAACTCATCAAGATTCTTCTACTGTGTCCTAGATAGGAGAGTGACACAAATATTCCCCTTTGTTTGAGAAAAGGACAGGTAAAAGGACAGGTAAATCAGCAGATTGATTCAAATTGACTTTGGAGGTCACCTTTAGTAGGAAGGAAGAATTTGCTCTCAATATTACTCTGTCATTATGTAAAATGAGATTCGGTGGTTTGCACGATAGTGCTTATAATTCAGAAATATGTACAGTGAATGTAATTGCAACCAGAAATATGGTCTTCTCAGACAGATACTTCACAACTGCTGAGGCTGCTGGTTTAAGGAGTTTTGGGTTTAGACTTGAAGCCTGACAGTGATGTCCCATGGAGGAACTGGATCCCTGATTGGGGGGAGGGGGGGTGGATCTTAGCAAAAGATTTCCCTTGAGAAAGGCTTTGGAAATATTAAGATCGGCAACAGAGATGTCATTATGCCCAATGTGAAAATTTTAGTTGCAGCCATATATACTTGATAGTAGAAAAACTAGACCATTTCTGAAAATGTTCTGATAGAAATTCCAAGATCAATAGGACAGGACTGAAAAATGGCACCAGTCCTCTCAAAGAAGGCAAATAGAAATATTTTCCACTTGCTTTGATAAATCTTTTTTTGTTGACTGTTTTTGTGAGGAAGAAATAGTGTGAACCACTGATAAGGAAAGCCTGGCATCTCTGACTACAGTCAAAACTGGAGTAATCACAAAGTCAGCTTTAGGGCTTGTAGATCCAGTACAGGCAACACAGAAGATCTGGACTGGGATCCAACACACACGGTGGTTGTATTAAATGCTACTAAAGGAAGGGGAACCAAACCTGCTGGGGCCAGAAAGCAGCAATGAGGATCACTCCTTGTTGTGCACCTTGTGGCTTTCTGAGTGACTTTTGTCAAGAGCGGTATCTGGGGAAAAGCATAGAAGAGACCCGGGTGCTAATTGTGGATTAGAGCATCTCTCAGTGACTGTCTCTATGGATTAGGGCAAAGTAACTGCTGCCCTTGTTGTGCAGACATAAGGCAAAGAAGTTGCACCAAGGTTGGCCCCAAAGGCTGAAATTTTTTTTGTCACTGTCTTGTTGAGAGACCACTTGTGAGGCAATAGAATTGACATGTTCAACTTGTCCACTAGTTCATCTGATATCATGGGTATGTGCTTTGATATCAGAAAATGATGGGAAGGCATAGCCCATTGCCATACTCTCATGCCCTCCAGGTAAAGTGGGTATGACAATGTTATTCCTTATTTGTTGCTGTACCAGACCACTGACATGCTGTCCATTTGGATGTATATCACTCCGTTGGGTAGGTAGTTCTGAAAAGCCTGCAACACTAGGAGGACCACTCCTTTCTCCAAGCTATTGATGTGAAAGTTGGCTTCTAGAGGTGACCAAATAACTTGAACTATCTTCCCCTCAAAATGCTCCACACCCACCTTAGAAGGGAAGTGTCCATGTTCACTGTGATCCAGGAAATTGGTTAACAAAAATGTTTCTCTTCCATTACTGATGAGGAGGTTATCCATCGTTTGATATGATCTCTGCAAATTTGTGTGAGGTGAATTTTGGCATGGAGGGGTGTAGACTCTGTGACCATTGCACTTAGACTCCACTGTAACACTCTCGTGGAATGTCTCCAGTAGAACTAACATGGTGGTAGAGGCCATCAACCTTAACAAATGAAGAATTAGCCTTGCTTGAGTAAGTGGATGCAGAACAACCTGAGAGGCCACTATTTGTAAAGACAGTACTCTGGCATCTTTAAGCTTGGTAATTTTAAGAACTGTGTTGATATGACATCCTATAAGCTCTATTTGTTGCATGGGGGACAACTAGGTTTTTGACTGACTTACTGTGATCCCCAGTAGATCTATAAGATGGAGTAGTAGTGCTTGTTGTTGTACCAGCAGATCCCTGGATGTAGCAATTAGAAGACAGTCATCTAGCTATGGGAATATATGGATCCCTTGCAGTTGGAGGTGAGTTGCTACAACTGCCATAACTTTCATGAACACCTAGGGGGCTGTAGTGAGAATGAAGGGCAGTGCTTTGAACTGAAAATTATTGTCTCCCAGTCAAAAATGGAGAAATCTCCTGGATTGCCTCTGTATCTTTATAAGTAGGTATCCTGGAGATCCATAGAGCACACCAAATCATCCTTCCTCATATGCAGGAATATGAACTGTACCATGACTATTCAGAACTTTGTCTATCTCATGTATTGATTGAGATGGTTGAGGTCCACAATTGGCCTAAGGTCCCCTGTCTTCTTTGGAACTAAAAAGAACTTGAAATAGTCTCCAGATCCTAACTGGTCTGGGGGACCTTTTGAATGCCTCTGTTTTTTTAGTGACTTTGAAACCTCTTTTGCTATAGATTCCAAAGCCTTTAACTTCTTTTTTGGAGAGTACAGAAAGGGATTGGAGTAGCCTCTGTTGATTCTCCTTAGCGCCCACAAATCCAATGTAATGTTTTGCCAGGCTTCTGGGTGTAAGGTTAAGCAGTCCCCAGTTGCTTGCCGAGTGGTGCAGCCAGATAACCCTTCAGGAGTGCTGACAGGGTTTCTCAGTGAAGAGATCATGAAAACCCTGATTATGCGTTCCATCTCTGCCCCCAGGAAAATGTCCATTTCAGTTACCCCCCTCTGCCTTTGATGGGTGCATCTCCAGGACTGTCTTAATGATAACCCTGTGGTTTTCTGTAACACATCTTCTCACCAGCCCTTTGGTTCCCAGAATAGGTCCTCTGTGAGGTGGAGAAACAGATTCTTGTGGCAAACAGGGTCTTACCATCCTACAACTCCTAGTAAGCTCTTCTTTAACTTTTGGCCCAAAAGGGTAGAGCCTTTGAATGGGGCATTAATAAAACAATGTCTTGAAGCTTTATGTGAGATCACAGAGGCACATGTAGGCATGTAAATGCATCTTAATGCTGGTGCCTGCTGCTCTAGCTGCACCATCTGCTACATTTGAAAACAGGTGCATGGCTACACTGGAAATAGACTGTAGAGTAGACAGTTGGATGTCCACTGTTTTTTTTTTTTTTTACATCCAGTGGTAAGTTACCTGAGAGGGACTTGGAAATCTCCTTGGTCAGGTCCCTCTGAAAACAAATCATATATGCAAGATAAATCAGCACCCTGAGTACGAAAGTCATTGAAGCATAAATCTGTTTCCCCAACCTTTCCAGTGCCCTTGACTCCTTATTAGGGGGATGAATAGAAAAACTCTCCTCAGAGAGTTCCTTTCTTGTACCTGCTGCTTCTACTATGGCATCTACTGGTGGTTCTTTAGTCCAATGTTTCCTGCCTGTTGGTGTCACTAGAAAACTGTCAGTTTTTTGGGGCTAGGTTCCAGTATTTCTGGGTCCTTCCATGCCCACAAAACCACAAGATCTATGAGGACATCCATGATCAGTACCAGCCAGGACATGGATGAGCCAGTACCAAAAGCCTAAAGGTACACAGATTCACCAAAGAAAGGGGATTCAGTGGACCACCCCCATTTCATCAATTGTAGGATGTCACCAAATGTAATGTCTTCAAGATGGGATCAGGTGACTCTTCATTTTCATCCAAATCCCTGTGCTCAGTGAACACTGCAGAGAAGAGTCTCAGTGCTTTCATTTGCACATCTGTTTTCTAGGAGCCTGTCCTTCAGGAACCTCTAAAGACAGTTATGAATCATACTGGGAACTAGAGTGTTGCGTATCCTCCAAGCTTATAGGTACTGACTGCCATCGTCAATCAGAATGAGAGGAATAAGACATTGATTCCACCAGGAGTCAGGACAGATCCAAACTTGAGGTCTGCACCTGCCTTCTTGGCCCAGCAAAGACTCATTCAACAGCCTCAAAAGCAGACACTGTAATTGGAGCTGAGGAAGTGTTCTCCCCCATCCAAAGCCTCACGAACTTTCCCCAGTCCAATCAAGATAAACTCTGAGGAGTACCTTGAACCCAAGCTATTGAGTGCTGAGGCCCTGAGAGGAAGAGATGGCTTTGAAAACTTCAGAAATTACTCCAGCACTGGGAACCCAAAATGAATGCTTCAGCTGTGATACTTGTCTCAGTCTGAAAGAATCAGGGTTGATTGAGCAAGGGATGTAGTTGACGCCAAAGTTCCTAGAACTGTCAGATCTAATTGAGGTACATGGAAAGGGCTTAGACCTGTGGGAACTGGATTCAAAGAGTGAATTGGTATGAGAGAAAAAGGTGAAGGGGTAAATGGGCCTGTACTCAGAGCTCCCATTGGAGACTGTGGCAGGAGGATTGCAAATTGGATTTGTGTCATTAAGAGTTTCCTCATCATATAGTCAATGCCCACTTCAGTAAAGCTTTTGGTGGATAGGGCTGATGTCAGTGATGATGCCACTGATGGAGGTATGGAGAATAGTCTTTCCTGTAAAATAGGTGATTGAAGCAGAGGACTCACAGGTTCCCGTGAATATCTAGCTTGCGGATAGGGATAACGTATCTGAATAGATGGTAGATTTGACTTCCTTGGAGTTTTGTGTGCCAGGCCCAAAAGAGCAGTTGAATCCAGAGAACATTTTCTTTACTTCACATATCTTTTCTCTTTTCATTTTTTCTCTTCAGATCTTTTCTCTGTAGGCTTGTCTACTTCTCCTTGTTTCCCCTTGAACTTCTCTCTCTCCTTTTCCTTCTTTTTCTCTACTTTACTGCTTGGAAAAGTTGAAGCTGGCCTAGTAGCAGAAGATATGGCTTGAGAGGAAGAAGTAGAAGACCCTCTCTGAGGGGGAAGTAATCCCTTTAAAATAAACTTTTCTTATCTGCCTTTTCTGCTTTTTACTGGAAAGGTTCACCCAGACTCTGCCACAGCTTGCTGTGAAGGAAAGGTTAGTTTGCTTTTTATCTCTTGTATTTTGTATTACTTTATTGCCTTTTTCTATTTCCATTTTTATACTGTGATTTGTTTTCTTTACACTGTTTTTACTTGTATTCTGCTTTTAACTGCATATTAAAACTTGAAAAGAGACCACAGTTCTGTCTCTTGTGAGTCAGACAGAATTTATTTCTACCCTCCTACCCTGTTACTGTTGTGTTTTTAAACACCACTGTCTTTCTATTTGCCTGCCCCTTATGTTAATTTAATCATATATCTCATTCCCTCTCTCCTTTCACTGGCTAGTGTGAGTAAGCACAAAACTATCATTTTGTGAAATCACTCCCATTCAACTATTTAAATTTATTGGCCATCCTATTGTATTCCATAGTACCATAATACAAAAGTGCTCACCTCCTTTCAATCTTTCTTGCTCTTTTAAAAATAGTGACTCTCCACTAAAACTTAACTTTTTAGACAACTAAAACTTGAGTTACCCAATTTCAAATCTAACTGCTTAGAGCACACTGCAGTGTTTAGGATATACCATTTTTTTCACCTTACCTTTAAGCATCTATTGCAAGACCATCAGTTATTGGAGAAACCACATTCTGCTTCTCAGTAGTTATCTTGGGATTAGTGCTTCTGTTTTTCCTGGTGAGAGAAGGAGTACAAAGACATTATTTCCAGGAAACTGCTGATCACCAGAAAGCCTAATAACTGCCTTATAGGTGACAGCTTGGAATCTGTGCTTATATTCTGATCTTGGTGAGAGAAGGAGCAGAGTGCATTGATGTCTGATTGTTTCTGGTTGGAGAGTGAGTGTCTGTGCTTAACATACCTGATTAGTCCAGTGGTAAATTACCTGAGAGGGACTTGGAAATATCCTTGGTCAGGTCCCTCTGAAAACAAATCATATATGCAAGATAAATCAGCACCCTGAGTACGAAAGTCATTGAAGCATAAATCTGTTTCCCCAATCTTTCCAATGTCCTTGACTCCTTATTAGGGGGATGAATAGAAAAACTCTCCTCAGAGAGTTCCTTTCTTGTACCTGCTGCTTCTACTATGGCATCTACTGGTGGTTCTTTAGTCCAATGTTTCCTGCCTGTTGGTGCCACTAGAAAACTGTAAGTTTTTTGGGGCTAGGTTCCAGTATTTCTGGGTCCTTCCATGCCCACAAAACCACAAGATCTATGAGGACATCCATGATCAGTACCAGCCAGGACATGGATGAGCCAGTACCAAAAGCCTAAAGGTACACAGATTCACCAAAGAAAGGGGATTCAGTGGACCACCCCCATTTCATCAATTGTAGGATGTCACCAAATGTAATGTCTTCAAGAGGGGATCAGGTGACTCTTCATTTTCATCCAAATCCCTGTGCTCAGTGAACACTGCAGTCTCACTGCTTTCATTTGCACATCTGTTTTCTAGGAGCCTGTCCTTCAGGAACCTCTAAAGACAGTTATGAATCATACTGGGAACTAGAGTGTCGAGTATCCTCCAAGCTTATAGGCACTGACTGCCGTCATCAATCAGAATGAGAGGAATAAGACATTGATTCCACCAGGAGTCAGGACAGATCCAAACTTGAGGTCTGCACCTGCCTTCTTGGCCCAGCGAAGACTCATTCAACAGCCTCAAAAGCAGACACTGTAATTGGAGCTGAGGAAGCATTCTCCCCCATCCAAAGCCTCAGGAACTTTCCCCAGTCCAATCAAGATAAACTCTGAGGAGGACCTTGAACACAAGCTATCGAGTGCTGAGGCCCTGAGAGGAAGAGATGGCTTTGAAAACTTCAGAAATGACTCCACCACTGGGAACCCAAAATTAATGCTTCAGCTCTGATACTTGTCTCAGTCTGAAAGAATCAGGGTTGATTGAGCAAGGGATGTAGTTGACGCCAAAGTTCCTAGAACTGTCAGATCTAATTGAGGTACATGGAAAGGGCTTAGACCTGTGGGAACTGGATTCAAAGAGTGAATTGGTATGAGAGAAAAAGGTGAAGGGGTAAATGGGCCTGTACCCAGAGCTCCCATTGGAGACTGTGGCAGGAGGATTGCAAATTGGATTTGTGTCATTAAGAGTTTCCTCATCATATGGTCAATGCCATGCCCACTTCAGTAAAGCTTTTGGTGGAGAGGGCTGACCTCAGTGATGATGCCACTGATGGAGGTATGGAGAATAGTCTTTCCTGTAAAATAGGTGATTGAAGCAGAGGACTCACAGGTTCCCGTGAATATCTAACTTGCGGATAGGGATAACGTATCTGAATAGCTGGTAGATTTGACTTCCTTGGAGTTTTGTGTGCCAGGCCCAAAAGAGCAGTTGAATCCAGAGAACGTTTTCTTTACTTCACATATCTTTTCTCTTTTCATTTTTTCTCTTCAGATCTTTTCTGTGTAGGCTTGTCTACTTCTCCTTGTTTCACCTTGAGCTTCTCTCTCTCATTTTCCTTCTTTTTCTCTACTTTACTGCTTGGAAAAGTTGAAGCTGGCCTAGTGGCAGAAGATATGGCTTGAGTGGAAGAAGTAGAAGACCCTCTCTGAGGGGGAAGTAATCCCTTTAAAATAAACTTTTCTTATCTGCCTTTTCTGCTTTTTACTGGAAAGGTTCACCCAGACTCTGCCACAGCTTGCTGTGAAGGAAAGGCTAGTTTGCTTTTTATCTCTTGTATTTTGTATTACTTTATTGCCTTTTTCTATTTCCATTTTTTTACTGTGATTTGTTTTCTTTACACTGTTTTTACTTGTATTCTGCTTTTAACTGCATATTAAAACTTGAAAAGAGACCACAGTTCTGTCTCTTGTGAGTCAGACAGAATTTATTTCTACCCTCCTACCCTGTTATTGTTGTGTTTTTAAACACCAATGTCTTTCTAGTTGCCTGCCCCTTATGTTAATTTAATCATATATCTCATTCCCTCTCTCCTTTCACTGGCTAGTGTGAGTAAGCACAAAACTATCATTTTGTTAAATCACTCCCATTCAACTATTTAAATTTATTGGCCATCCTATTGTATTCCATAGTACCAGAATACAAAAGTGCTCACCTCCTTTCAATCTTTCTTGCTCTTTTAAAAATAGTGACTCTCCACTAAAACTTAACTTTTTAGACAACTAAAACTTGAGTTACCCAGTTTCAAATCTAACTGCTTAGAGCACACTGCAGTGTTTAGGATAAACCATTTTTTCACCTTACCTTTAAGCATCTATTGCAAGACCATCAGTTATTGGAGAAACCACATTCTGCTTCTCAGTAGTTATCTTGGGATTAGTGCTTCTGTTTTTCCTGGTGAGAGAAGGAGTACAAAGACATTATTTCCTGGAAACTGCCGATCACCAGAAAGCCTAATAACTGCCTTATAGGTGACAGCTTGGAATATGTGCTTATATTCTGATCCTGGTGAGAGAAGGAGCAGAGTGCATTGATGTCTGACTGTTTCTGGTTGGAGAGTGAGTGTCTGTGCTTAACATACATGATTAGTCTGGTTGCTATTTGAGGCATCAACCAGAAAAAGGCTACAAGCCTACAGACCCTTGCATCATCTGGGACATGACTGTAGATCACCAAACAGGCCATGGCCTGCTTCTCTTCTTGTGATTGGTGCTAACATTTTGCTTCTGGTGAGAGAAGAAGCAAAGGAGCATTGTATTCCAACAGAGTGAAGCTGTGGTGAGACTAGCATTAGTAGTAACCAGGCAGTAGCCATTCATGTTATTCCCCTCTTTTCATCATTCTTGATAAGCTAATTCTTTGTTTTCAGCAAGTACTGCTTGGTTTTTTTCTAACATCAGAATATCTGCCTAAATACTTCATCCTTACATTTTCAGGGTCTATGTATTAGTTTCCCCTCAAGTGTTTGGCAGTGCTCCGTACAGACTCAGACACCTTGAGTGACATTTTTCATGTAAAAGAACAATTGAAATTTCTCCACTACACTGTCCACATAGTTGCAAACTGGATACTCCTGGAAGTGATTGATATTCTCACTCCAACAGTCTAATCAATAAAAAAGGGTCTGAAGCCATGGATATGAACTTTCCTACTGTCTCCGTTACTGACTTGGTGGATATGGGCATCTTGAGGCAATGTAGAAATTGCCTCATGTTTACTGACAACCAGTTAATTCTCAAACAAACTGATATGGTATGTTAGATTTGTAATTGCACAATGTCACTGGAGGCAAAGCTCTCACATAAAAGTACTCCTAATGTCAATATGGTTGTCAGTAGTCACATGCTCCACCCAGCACGCACAATTCAAAGCAGACCCAGATATGCTGAGGCACTTACATGTAACCTTCCTAAACCACAAATACCTTCTAGATGAAGTACACATAAGAAATACCCTCAGCAGCCCCAAATACATTATTTCAAAACAACACCCACATCAACACATACAGCTACATCTCATGGAGCCTCTACCTCTAAGTCCATAAGGCAAGTCACCACACAATCCAACATTCTAGTTATTGGAGACTCCATCATGAGACACACTGATGTCCCTCTCACCAGGCTGAGTAAGGAGAAAGTTATGGTCAGTTGCTTATCAGGGGCTAGGATCCACCACATTACACATGCACTCAGGTCACTGGACCACAACTACCAATATGACTTAGTCATAGTCCATGTGGGAGTAAATAACCTGAGATGTATCTCCCTAGGCTATATGAAGAGAGACATCATAGAGCTCTTGGAATATGTGTCTCAGGCTGGTATAAGACTAGCATTTAGCAGCATTTACCTTCTCCAAGGATGATGCCACAACACAAACAAAAGATGATTGACTTTAATAATTGGCTTAGTTTCTGGTGTCATTCTAAGGGGGTGCAATATTTGTCAACATGGAAGGAGATGGTCAACAGGCCTGCTACTTTGCCAGGGATGGTCTGCACCTCTCCCCTCTAGGCTTTTGAATATTAGCTAAAACATTGTCTTCCCCATAGTTCCTTTTTTTGGTAATGCCAAACTGAAAGTACTTCCAACATAGCAAATCAAAACCAAGAAAATTTAAAGGTATTACTGCTCAGTGCTAGAAGTCTAAACAAAAATCTCCACTCCCTAGAAGCTCTTTTTACCCTAGTGAATGCTGATGTCTGTGCAGTCACTGAGACGTAGTTTAAAGCTAGGGAGAGTACAACAACAGTGCAAGTTTATAGCGCCTTCCACACACTTAGGTCAGCTACTTCACAGGCAAGGATAAAAGGAGGAGGTGTCTCTATTTACATAAAAAATAAATACACTTCAAGGGTGGTCAAACAGGACAATGCACTTGAGCTGCTCTATGTTCAAATCACCATATGTAAAATCCAGTACCACTTCTTTGCAAGCTATAGATACCCTCTATGCCCCAGGAAACCCATACCATGTATTTAAACTTATTAGAAACACTAACCATCCAACTCAATACCATATTTATGGGTGACTTCAATTACCCCACTATTAACTGGGAATCCTAAATGACACGAAATGTACATGCACAGAGATTCCTGGATTTTGTAAACACAAACTCCCTGGACTAGATAGTCAATACACCAACCAGGGGTGCAACCATACTGGATCTGGTCCTTACTAATATGGGAGACTGCTGCTCACCCCCTACTGTAATGCCTTCCCTGGTAAGGTCTGACCACAAAATGGTCTCCTTTGAAGTAAAAATAAAACCTGGACCCTCAGCTAAACCTGGAATATTCAATAACTATTCTAAAGCTAACCTCCTGCTATTAAGTGAAAACCTGGCAAAATTTCAAGCCCCTTTAACCCTGAGAACACTTCTGCCTAGCAGAACTGTTCACAGAAACCATGTACAGGCATGTTAGTAGCGGAATAGAGGTAGCTGTACCCAACAGGAAAAAGTACAGAACTAACTCAAAAAACAAGCCACCCTGGTGGTATCATAAAATCAGTCAGATGTATAACAGGAGGAAGAAAATCATGACAAAAATTAGGAGATGCAGCAACCAGCAGGATAAAAGCACTCTCATCAAACTAAACAAAATACTCAGAGGACAAATAAAGTCTACCAAAGCCAAATTTGAGGTAAGTTTGGCCTCTCAGTCCAAGGACAACCACAAAGCATTCTTTAGCTATGTCCGCAACCTCAAAGGAAATACACAATTGTGTGCAGAGCTCGTTGTAAATTGAGCCATGTATACTAAGCCAGAAGATATAGTAAACCTTCTGGCTGATAAATTCAGCTCCAACTTTACTCCTCTCTCCCCCTCAACCTTCCCTCAGGAAATATCATCAAATATAACTCCCCCTACTATCACAAGAGAACACGTCCTTAATACTCTCTCTAAGATCAAGAATACTGTATCAGTGGGCCCAGACAATATCCCAGGATGCCTTCGAAATAGCATGAAACATGATCTATCAGGGCCTCTGGAATTACTATTTAACTGTAGCCTCCAAACAGGATTCATGCCTCATGAATGGAGAAAGGCAACAGTCAAACCTCTGCACAAAGGCAGGCCATCTAGAGACCCTGGAAACTACAGACCCATAAGTCTCACTACACTAGTCTTATACGTAAAGACATGGAAAGAATTATCATGGAGATGATCAATAGAGATATAGTAAACCTCCAGACACTGGACCCAACCCAGTTTAGTTTAATCAAGAGCAAATCATGCCCACACAACCTTGTGGACTTCTTGGAGAAGATCACCAAAGCAATGGATGAGGGTAAAATCATTCACAGTGCCTTCCTTGACCTGGCCAAGGTATTTGGCACAATATCCTACTCAGGCAGTGTTAACAAACTCAAGAAGTTAGGTACAAACCCGTATGTCACCTGGTGGATAGCCAAATGGCTCACAGACAGGATCCAGGAAGATAGAATTGGGGAGTCCACCTCTACAAAGAGGCCAGTCACAAGAGAAGTCCCTCAGGGATCAGTCCTTGGATCGCTCCTTTTTGGCATTTACTTCTCAGAAATGAAGGCCAGTGTCAGTGGTCTCTGGCTGACTAAATTTGCAGATGATTGCAAATTGGGAGCTGACATTGAATCTCACACTGACACAAATGTTCTCCAGGAGGGACTGACACAATCAAACAACTGGTGGCAGAGCCATGGACTAAAACTAAATGCCAAGAAATGCATAATAGTATCAGAAGAAATCAGAAGAAGCTGAAAACTGAGATAGAAAGGAAGATGGTGGAACAGGTTAATAACTTCAGGCATCTGGGAGGGGTTGTTGAGGAGAAGGGAAGTCTGAAAGAAGAGGTCAAAACTAGAATCAGAGGGGCTTCAGCCAACTGGCAATTGAGTGCCTGGTGTAGTATATGAGAGAAGAATGTCAAAGAAGCTGAAAAGCAAATTGTACAAAACAGTGGTGCGACCAGTACTACTGTATGGTACAGAAACCTGGACAGCAAAGGCAGAGCAGGTGAGAAAGCTAGAGGTGATGGAAATGAAGTGCCTGAGAAGAGTGGTAGGATGCACACTGTGAGACAGACAAAGAAATGAGGACATAAGAGCAGAGGCCAAAGTAGTTCCAATTGCAGAAAAGATCAAAGACAACAGATTACGGTGGTTTGGGAATATGTGCAGAAAAGCAGAAGACAATTTGGTGAAGAAGATTTGGGAGAGATAGGAAGAAAGTAAGAGGAAAAGGGCATCCAACAAAGAGGAGGATAGATTGTATAAGAGAAGATCTGTGACATGCATGAGTGTCGAAGAAAGCAGGAGTGTGGCATTGAATCAAGAGACATGGCGACAGTTAACACAACATCCTGACCCCACCTGGGAAGGAGGAACTAGTTATTTCACTCCTTGGGACAGCATGGAATTAAGAAAAGGTGGAAACAAATGAGTCTGATCTGGGGGATGAGGAACGACCCACAAAAAGGAGAAATTTTCTCCCACTGCCATCTGTAACCGAATGATTGCTAGAACCCATTTGTCTGAAACTCTCTGTTGCCAAACAGAAAAATAGAGATTCAGACCTTATGGAAGAAAAAAGTGCCAAGGTGGATGGGAGTCACATGGTCTCTTGAATAGTCATTCAGACTTGTTTGACTATCCTTGGTTTTGGGAGGTTTGAGATTTCTTTTTGGAACCCCCGGGCCATTTCCTCTTTTTACCTGTATTTTGTTGAGGCTGTGTGTTCTGTTTTTTATTTATTTATTTATTTATTTATTTATTTTTTGCCAAAATTGGATGAGGAGATAGAAAATCCCTTGGAAAATTGAAAAAGGAGAGCTGAAACATCTTACAAATTCCTTGGATCAGCTTGCCACTTTCAGCACACTTTTTGATAACCTGATCACATCTGCAGTAGAGGTGCCAAACACTACATCTCTGCCCAAGGAAGCATTTAAAATCTTATGTTTAACATCATCTGGGAGGCTCTGAGAATGCAGCCAGGCAAATCCCCTCAAAACAGTACTAGTGTCCATAACCCTGGAAGAAGTATTAATAGAGTCACACACACACTGCAAACAAAGACAAGTGAGAGAGGAGCTGTGTCTGTCTGGTGGAGACCTACATGTGATAGTGATGTGTGAGTGTGTGTATGCACACAGTCAAGCCATGTGCTAGCTCTACATGAGAGTATGTTGGACAGCCATGGACTGTACATGGCAGAATGTACAGTTCACTGTCATCAGCCACGGACATGGGAAATGGTTCTGCCAGGAGTGTCACTGGCACCACCAGGCCCAAGGCCAAATGCAGTACTACTTCCTAACAGTGACTGCTGTCTGCTGGATCCATGCCCCTCACTGGAACAGCCAGGACCACCTACCCATGGCCTGCTATGTTGTGGTGTGGATAGTGCCCTCCTTTTGTTAGTGCTGGTGGTGCTGCCACTACGGGTGTGTGAATGTGCATGGCCACGTGGGCTCTCAGCTGATGTTGTTGCTGACCTACGTCCACATGTCTAATGCCCTACTCCCACCACAAGTTCAAGCACAGACATTGCACGGTTGAACACTGACAATGTCTCACCCCACTGTCTATCCACGACATCAGCAAAATGATGTATGTTATCACCAATACCATGGAAGTCATCACGCATGGCAGGAAGTGTTGCATCCATGACCTGAGCATCCATCTGGTGTACCGTTCACAACATGCCCGTGCCTTCATGATGACGGACCAAAACATGCATCGGGTGACACCTGCTGTGACACCTCTGACAGGGGCTGGATGGGCAACCCTCCTCCTTCGAGCACCCCGTCAATACCCCTGTGTGGAACCTCACCAGCTCTCTGGCTATAGCTAGTGTCTACATTCACAGATGCCATAGTCACCACACTAACCTGTTTCATGCCATCATCCTCTGACTGTCCAATATCTGCGACTGCTGGGGACTGGGTATGTGTGGGCATACTGACTGTGTGCAGGGACATTGTAGGTAGAAGTGGGATGTCAACCAATGGTGCAGATTCAGCCCCCAACAAACACACCTGTGCCTCACTATGACCACCATCATCATCAGAGTCTGATAAGACACTGACATCAGGTTGTGAGAGGGAGAGACCCCAACTCCCATGTTCATCAGTGAGAGGAAGACAACATATGTAAATTACTACCTGCACTATAATGTTTGATGATCACACACACACACACACACACACACACACACACACACACACACACACACACACACACACACACACACACACAGACACACACTTGAGGTGGCACAAAGGCATTATACAGACCACACTTTCTGAATCATGACATGCACGATACACAATCAGACCACAACAGACACACTCTGGACAGGCCCTCAACAATATGCAGTGCAGCTATGTCCAGTTAATGTTGCTACTACTATACACCTGTGAGATATGTGAGGAGTGGGAGTATCTGATGGACCTTCACCTTACACACAGTGCACCCACATACACAATACTAATGTACCCATGTATAGCACAATGGCAACACCTATACAACAGTATGTGCCAGTATGTTACAGCTCCTGCGAATAGGCTCTAGTGATGACCATTGTGATGCACCACAGTTAACCCCACCACACGTGAACATGCACATATTGCAATATGGCTAGGCATAACAGTTGTGTGCATGGAAAACTGGCTGCCCTCAACATGCCTAGGATATTGGTGAGTAACAACAAGACAGTTCCACACTCACTGGCTTCAGATTGCTGTTCCCCAGCTACACCAGAGGGACCTATGTAGTTGTGGGGGAGAGGTATTGTCAGCACACACACATGTGGCATTGGTACAAGATAATATGTGCAATTATGAACATGTACAGTACAAGCTGTGATACTACCCAAATTGCTGACATTCCCAATAGGTGTGCACTTGTGTGCATTACAAAACCCCAACCACAAATGCAGTTTGACCTGACATATGCATCCAGATATGCAAAGGCTGCCACTATGAATGCTACAGTATTGACATGATGCCCACTGGGGCCTTACCTGGATGCTGTTGACTCTGTGCCACCCACCTCCAGGACATATGCAGTGATGGTTTCATGGGAGGCGGTGGCTGCACCAAGGTTTGTGAGGAACACCTCAGTGGCTATGAGTGGTGCTTGAGTAGCAGGCCCTCCACCTGTGCCAGCATGGTCCCTGGCCACAGCTGCAGCCCTTTGCTGTGCATTTTGTACCAGGTCTGTGGTACGGTGTTGGACCTGTTCATAAGTCCTGACCCGGTGTCCCACATTGTTGACTGTCGCTACCAGTTCTGCCCACAGGGCAGTGCATTCCTGCAGGTTTCACCAGCTCCTTCCCAACAGTACCCTGTGATGGAGTCTGAGGGCATCAATGATTGCTGCAGTTTTGGCATTTGAGAACAGTGGGTTCCATCTGCAGAACATCCCACTTGAAAGACATGAACAGGGGAACACATCACAGGACCGCATACATTGGGCACCGTTATGTACAGACCCTGCACATCCACTTTTGCTAGCACTATCCACCACTAACACCAACATCATACCCCTGCCATTTATCAGTACAGTATGTGTGTGGGTATTGTCAACATATTGGCATTACAGCATGTATTGCCCCCCTGATCCTGATGTTTCGTGTTCCCCCCAATGAGGACAATTAATGTGCATAATCCTTCATTCATCATTCACTTCACACAGCACATGCAGCAACTAGGGACATCACAGAGGTTCCCCACCAGGGAATACCAGGCCTTCAAACATCTACCATACACCTATAGGCTATAAGGCCAACCCTCTACCTGGTATAATACATACTCCTCAGGAGTGACCTCACTGGTATGCAAGGCAATCATGGACTTCACATTGCTGGGACTGCTGCACGAGTGCAAGTGATTCTCCTCTGTGTTAACACACACACACACACACACACACACACACACACACACACACACACACACACACACACACCCTCAACCTAGTGAGTGACCTGGACTGGTCTTGTTGGCAGCTGACATGTGTGTCACACACAGTCGCCCTGCAGTGGAATGGGCACCCTGTCCAAATCAGGCAGGGTAGCTACCTAAACCTTTGCAGGCATAACCTGGTCAAATGAATGGTTAACAGCACATACACCCCTGGGATACCACCTGTGTCCCTGTTGGATGGGGACATCAGCTGCTGCCTTGCATACACATGGGCTAACATGTGGCCTAGGCACATGGCTGCTCAGGGCCCATAGCCTAGTAACCTGGGATGGTACCTGGACTACCAGAAATGGCCTGAATGCTGTGGCAGACTGTTGTTATGTGTCCACACACATCACTGCCATTGACTGCTGGGTGTCCCCTGTGGAGAACGTTACAGTACCATGTCATCCAGCCTACATCCGACAAATAGGTGAGTGCTACTACAGGTGCATGTGGACTTTCCAGGAACATCTGAGGTATACAATAACAGAGAATGCTGCATATGTGGTGTAGGGTGACCTCCTCATAGGTGTCTGACATCTGCAGTGTCCAGATGTTTGCAGATTGGGTGTATGTGCCTGATAGATTTAGACCCCCCCCCCCGCCAGACAAATGTGCATTTCCACACACCAGTTGTTCAATATGTGATGGTTGTCCACAGAGTTTGAAGAATGTGTATGTGACATGCCAGACCCCTGGGGACACAGTACTGGTACATGAATATCTGGTACTGTATCCATTCCCTTACATTGGATGCTTAGTATGTATGCACTGCTGCTGAGCCAGAGCCAGCATCCCCCCACTATGACTATCTATAACCTGCTGTCCTGCTGCAGGGGCTCACCAGGTGTGCTAGCCATAGCTGTCAGGCAATCAGATACAGGTATGGAGTACACATTGACCTAGCCAGAATATGTCATGAATGGTCAGGGGAGGCCAGGACAATCTGTGAAATAAACCTGTATAACATAGGCAGACTGAGAGGTGCTCAATGATGGTACATGATGTGATATGCCAGCTGTATCCACCAGTATGCACTGTCAGTGTGACCCCCCCCTGCACTGGCCCAGTAATCAAGGAGCCTCAATCCTCACCACCACCACCAGTGAGGGATGTACACAATGGGAGGATGACAAGTACACACACAGTAAAGTACAATTACCCTTCAGAACACACCGAGATCAAAGTCAGTATGGGACTGGTTTCTCCCTCTCTCTTCAGATCCCCAATAAGACTCCCCACTGGCATGGTTATATGGTTAACATCTCAGCAGAGCAACCAAGCCAAAACATCCATCACCCTCACTGTCCGACCAGTGCTTCTTGTCCCTGCACAAGTAGCTGACACACACACTTTTGAGATTTGACACACACACACACACACACACACATACACACACAAGCATGCATGCACACACACACACACACACACACACACACACACACAAACACTCTCCTGGGAAACTCTGGCACAGGTTTACCAGCTATGGCCCCTTTTGCTCACACTTAAAGGTAGTTCCGACTTTCACAATCCAACTCTTTATCAGCTACTGTAAGGCCCTTACCAAAGGGTGATGAATCCTACTGTGTGATGTGCCTATTAGCCAAATGGTAAGTGTGACCAAAACCAAGGCTATTGGAGTGGGCTATACAGTGTCACCAAATACATATGCAAGTACTCTGAGAGCTTACTTAGTTCTATACAGATCAGACAGAATTACAAGGTTTACCTATCTTTAATAATAACTAAAAAAGGAACAAAACAATACTCATTCAATACAGTAACTACAGAGTTCAGACTCATAGAGAATAATTTAAGACAACATTGCAGGACAGTCTGAAATAAATACAGCAAACATCTAAGGTAATAGGTTCATAGGTTCATAGGATGATACTAGGCTATTGGTCCAGAGGCCCTTATAAGCCTAGCCAAGAATTTTGCCCATGTTCCTTCAAAGTCAGCACCTGTTTCCCCTGTCCAGCAGGGATACAGGTGGGAGCCCAGGGGTATATGTTCTGTTTCCCATCCAGTCATCCAGGTTCCTCTTAAAGATGGCTAGAGAGGTACTCTATTTGACATGGAGAGGGAGTCTATTCCACAGACTGGCAAGTCTTTGTGACACAAATCTATCCTGCCAGCACGTTCTATTCATGTCACAGACCAGGTTAAGGCCTTACGTGTGGGTTGTGCAAATTGAGTTTGTCTTATGGATATGCAGCAACACCATCAAGGCTGGGTCAGAAATGGCCTTGTATGCCAGACACAGGTCACCTCTGAGCAGTCTGTATGAGACAGAGTAGAGGGACAGGGCTTTTAGCCTATCTGTATAGGACAGGTGTTTGAGACCCTGGCATTTCCTGGTCAGGATCCTCTGTGATGTCTCCAACTGCTGCATGTGCATGGCAAGGTACATGCTGAAGGGGGCATTGTACTTGATAATGGGTCCGATAAGGGAGGAGTACAGGGATGTTATGACCTCCTTGCTACTGGATGACATACCCTTATTTATGATGCAGGCCATATAGACAGCCTTCTGTACAACAGAGGCAATGTGGTGGTCAAAAGTCAGGTTCCAATCAACCTGGGTGCTCAAGTCCCTCATGACTGATTGCATGCTTAATAAGTGGTTATTAATACCATAAGTAGTAGGGATGACATTTTCCCCAAAGGGGATAATGATGAATGTCTTGGCATTCAAACTGAGGCCACACTTCTGGCACCAGTCATTAGTTTGGGTAAGGCCCTCTTGGAAGATCTTCATATCACTAGGGGAATTTAAGACAGCACCCAGCTTGCAGTCATCTGCAAACCTGGTCAACCACAGACCACTTGTTTTGGCTTGCACCTCAGAGAGGTATATGCCAAACAGCAGAGGCCCTAAGACTGATCCTTGGGGTCCACCGCTTGTTACGGGTCTACTACAAGAGGTGGCTTCCCCTACTTTGACTGAGTGGGTTCTATCAGTGAGCCAGTTAGCTACCCATCTGGTAACATATGGACTGATACCTAGCTGGGAGGGTTTATGTATTATGCCCAAGTGGGGGAATAGTGTGAAAGTCTTTGGCTAGGTCAAGGTAGGCACTGTGCACCATCTTCCCCTCATCTACGGCTTTGGTGATTGTTTTGAAGAAGTCAACCAAGTTTAACAGGCATGATCTCCCTTTGACCAAACAAAACTGTGCGGGTGAAGCATTTGGAGGTTGCCAGTGTCCTTGTTTATAAGGTCCATGATAACGCATTCCATGGTCTTGCAGATCAGGCTAGTTAGGCTGATGGGCCTATAACTCCCTGGGTCAGTGGACACTCCACCTTTGTGTAGAGGGATGACAGTGGCTGTCCTCCAATCAGCTGGGATGAAGCCAGTGCTCAGGCAGAGGTTGAACAAGGTGTCTAATGGAGCTGAGAGCTCATGCCCATACCTCACAACCTGCAAACATCAAAATCTGGACAAATGCCCATGAAAAATAGGTATAAATCTATACGCTTATTAACATACAATTTGCATACATAATTATGTAACCCACGCTCACTCCAATGGAATTGTGGGATACCAACTTTCAAATGCAAACTGAACAGACAACCAAAATATGGCCCCAGTCCAGAGTCCCCCTGCAGCCATTCCAATGTTCCATTACTTGGCTATTTCTCCCCATTTACCATAAACACTGTAATGTGCATACCATTTTACTTCTACAATGATTATTTGGATTTTATTTTACATTTTATAGTGCACAAACACTAATAGACATCTACTAAACATAGCAATACAGTCTCACAATGAAATTAGACTTAGCATTAAAACTTCTCTGCCCTTGATACTCACATTCATTGAAACAGCATTAACACCCACATCCAAAGAAAATGCATCTGGCCAGTGGTGGATAAAGATTCATTTTGGTCTGTTTTTCAAAAATCATAGGCCCCTTGCACACGAACCATACAGTACATGTGTTCATTGATAAACCTTCTTAACTGTATTAAATTATATTCCTTGTATAATACAGCACAATTGTCAGAGCGCATTTTAAATTTACTGTTTTGAACATTTTTCCAGTATGCAATGAAACAAAATGCATGAACCAATAATGACACAAACTGCCCAATTCAGAACATTTCCATCATAAAAAGTCTACTCAAACTTCTAGAATCCACCAATATCAGTAAATATGCACAATCTCTGCAGAAGTAAAAGTAATTTAAATAACTCCACATTAAAGAGATCTGTAACTAATGAAGAGGTTGCTGCTAGCAAACAACTTTATATTTTGTTTCATCTGCACGGAAAGTGCCTGTTGCCCTTAAAGAATAAATTGCTTAGGTTGCATTAAAAATGATAAGCTAGTAAAATTTCAATAGGGAATGGATGGCAAACTGATAATAGGTTAATAGTTACTAGGAATTTCTGTCAAAAGAGGACATTCTCAGGACTGCAGCACGATCCACCCCTTTAAAAGTACAACACAGTATAGTATCAGCAATCCATCTACATACTGTGGGAGTAGAACCCACCACCTTCTGCAGCAAAAGCAAGCATACTACCTATTGTGCTACTAACAATGCAAGTCAAGTTTGTATAAGCAGCACTAATCTTCTCTTTCCCCGTAGAATTGTGCAGCACAAGAAATCAGGAAAAAGCCAACATTTATTGGGGGTGGGGGACAAAGGCCCAAAACCAGGGACACATTTTAAACATTGCTTGTATAATCTTAGAAAGTTGCTAGAATAAAATGTTATGTTGCCATGTGTTTCCTGAAGGATAGGATGACTGAAACTTAAATGGCTATCATTATTTAGACAATTCAGTTCTCACTGATTTGTCAGAAAACCATAAATTTTATTTAACATTTGTTTACTAGGAAAGTCTGACTTGGAATGAAGCCAATTTTCAGCAGAGCCCCAGGGAGAAATGTTCCAAACATATGTTTTTGTATCATGGGAAGAAACACACACAAATGCAGGGAGGATATGCAAACTCCACACAGAAGGCACTTCAGCCAAGAATCAAACCAGAAAACTTCTTACTGTGAAGCAACAACACTACCACTGCACTATCCAAACTGTAAGACAAACATTCCAGACATTTTGTGAAAATTTGTACAGTTGATAGCTATAACTTCTTCAAATCAGAAGGGGTGGTATCATGCTGTCCTACTTGTACTGTGGATTATCTACCTCCCCACTCCCTCTTTCTCTAACTCTTGCATGCCCCTTTTGCCCTATTTACTATCTGTAGTAAATTATTGCATAATTACCACTAACTCACAAAAAATAACCAATAACTGTTGGTGACACACAGGTAGATAATCAAAGATTTAGCCTATGATTTGTGGGAGAGCACAGTATTTCCCTTCTGCACTTCCTGCAGAAAATGCTTTGCTGGTTCAGGTTTGAAAAGAACTTAAGTCCATAATCCATCATGAAAAAGAAAGCACTGGAATAATGATAGAACTTTCTCTGCAAATGAGATGTTTCCTAAATCCAAGCAACAGTCCCAAATAGAAAAGAAAAAGCAGCACTGGGCCTTGTTCAGTACTCAGAGGTTGTATAATTTCAAAAATAAACATAATTCTCTCTTTAAGTCAGTTTGCTAGAACACACACAGCTTTCCATTTCAACATAAGGTCACAGAGTTTGTGATAAGGAGTGTATATGGAAATAGTTAACAGTTTCATTCTAATAAAAAGGACATTGTTAAATTTCATACATCTAATGGGTAGAGAACTTAGCCTCTTGCTCCCTGTACCTAAGGCACAGGGTTTGGACCTGAGTAACCCTAACCAACAGGTATGCCTAAACTGGGCCAGTACACACACACACACACACACACACACACACACACACACACACACACACACACACACACACACACATTGTAGCATGATAAACACATTGCACAGCCAGCAAACTGCAAGCATAAATAAATACATATAGCATGTGCCGTGAACATTAAAAATGCAGCAACAACAGACAGCACAATAAACACCATGCACGGCTATGAACATTAAAAATGCAGCAGCAACAGATAGCAAATATAGCCAACTCAGGAAAACCAAAAGCCAGGCAACTCAGACAAACTAACTAAATAAATTACCAACTCAGACAAACTAAATAAATAAATTACCAACTCAGGCAAACTAAAAGCCAGCATAACTAAATCAATTAAATACATGTAGTACGATAATGCACCAACTACTGTTAATCACAGTCAGCATGGTTGAACACAGCAAACAGATAAAATAGTTGAGTTATAATGCCATACACATTGCTTTTTTTTTCCTCTTACCTGTTATGCTGCCCGCCATCCCTATTTCCCTCAGTCCAACAGGCAATAGCTGATGCCATCATGCATGCTCCTATAGGCTGGTGAATGGTGGTGACAACAGCCAAAAATTTAAAGTGGTAAATTCCAAAAAAAAAATAAAAAAATAGAGAAACCAGGAAATTCAGAAATTAAGGGGGCCACTCGGGAATTCGTGGCACCCCAATATTTTACCCTCAAAACTGGTAAATACCAAGGAATTCAGTATGGTTGAGAGGTCTACTCATGCCTGAGTTCATGTAGGATACAGGCAGGGATGTTATCGGGTCCCATAGACACTTTATTTTTTGCCTTTGAGAGTGCATTAAAGACCTTCTCCATGGTGATGAGGGGAGGGAGGTAGGTGCTGGGGATGTCCTGGTGTACTGATGGGGGGGACAGGGGGGGTGAAGTTTTCAATGAACCTGACTGCCAGCACATTGGCTATATCTATGGCATTTGTGTATGTGGTGTTGTTGACCACCAGTTCAGAGCAGATTTGGGTGTTACCTTTGATCATAGATCAGTACAAGGCTAACTGCCCTTGTGGGCCATTTTAAGCTTAGCAAATTACCCCATGTGAGAATTAAACCCTGCACCTTGTGTCTGTAAGGTAAACACCTTAACCATTATGCCAACCTCTCATGCGGACATTTATGAAGAAGTCCTTGTAATTCTCCTTGGTGGATGTGGCCAATTTTGACTCTAAGTTAGTCTTAGAGGATTTCACCAGTGACCTTATTTGCTTGTTCAGATAAAGGAGAGATTGCTTCCAACTTGGCACCTGCTCCTTCTTGGCTGTGAACAGCATTTTTCTCCTTCTGTTATAGAGTTTGTTTATTGATGCTGTCCACCAGACAGGTTTACTCTTCCTTGAGGAAGATGATTTGGTCCTGTCAGGTATTGCTGAGTCCATACAGCTATGTAGGTGCTCACATATTTTTCTGGTGTAGGCTTGGACATTAGTGCTAGTTCCAAATGAAGGTACGGTGGCTGTGAAGCTGCTTATACCTGCTCTGAGGAGATTATAGTCAGCTTCAGAAATGTTTTTCTTTGTTTGACCCTGACGGGGGGGGGGGGGTCAGGGGAGATGGTGACTTCAAAAGTGATTACTTCATGGTCGGATCTTACCAAGGAGGATGACACTGTAGGATTGCTGCAGTGGCTACTCATGTTGGTTAGAACCAGGTACAGGATATTTTCACCTCTCATAGGGGTGTCGACCAGCTGATCCAATGCATTGCCATTGATGAAGTCATGGAATCACTGGGAACTCATGTTTGGGATAGAATAGGTCTTGTACTCCATGGTTGGGTAGTTAAAGTCATCCAGGATCAGGGTAAAGGCTTGAATCCTGATGGATTGAAGTAAGCTCAGATAGGTGGAGTAGGAGTCCTGAGTCATGGTTGGGGGTCTGTAGCTAGCTATGATTTGAGTATGTGTTTTGTCAACAGTTAACTGCACTTGGAGTGTCTCCTGTACGTCATACCATTTGACCAAACTGGAGGTGTTTATGTCTTTGATAAATATTGAAACTCCTCCTCCTTTGGCTTTGTAGCCCTCCATTTGGGGTCTGAAAGTATGCAGGATGAATAACCTGGTAAAGCTGGGGTGCTCTACACAGCTTTGAATCAGGTTTCAGTGACTGCATGAATGTCAGCATCCTCCAAGGCAAGGAATACTTGCAATGATGCAGTTTTATGCTAAGACACCAAGCATTTAGCAGCATGACGTTTGAATTTCATTCATATGCATTTTTCATGTTGGTAATATTGTGCTCATGACTTTGCCTAAAAAAGGCACTATGGGGAAGCAAGAGCCATTGCCAGAAGCCTAAAGCCCAGGGGAGACAGGTGAAGGCCATCTGTGGCAAAGCATCATGGTCTGTCAATCATGTACTGGCTTTTGACTGAGACAGCAAGGAACCTAGGTTCTTAATGTGATTGCATCTCTCATATATTATGTTCTTAGGTGGTAGTAGTAGAGGGTTGGCTGTGTATATAAGGCAGTTGCTAACAATCTCAAATTGTCTACCCATGGTTATCAGAATCTGTGGAACAGAGGTCAAGGATAGTAGAGTGGGTACTATCTGAGGAGAGTATCTATAGGTATGAGTATGGCTGGATAAAATCAATACAGTAGCTGCAGGCACGGGCCTCACTCACACAGGAGTGCTGGTAAGGGAAAAAATGCAACTGAGATACCTCACAAAGGGTTAAAAACAGCACAGCAGCAGTGCACAATGGGCAAACAAGCACAAACCCACAAAGATGCTGGGTTTAAATAACACAAAAACAAAGGTAAAATAGAAACACTGGAACTGACCAAACAACCCTTGTCCTTGAGCTCTTAGCTCAACACCCTATGTCAGCCCAGTTCCAACCAGTTCACTTACTCCCAGTAAGTGCAGACAGGCCCTGGCCAACACAAGATAGCATAACAGGAAACACAGGAATCACACAAGCAGATCTGAATACGGCAAAACCTGTAACCAGACTATGCTAAAGATATTTAAACTCTGTTTGGGTCAACTTAACACAGGAGAACAGATACACACTTAAATATAACAGGAGCAAACTGATTTAAACAAACTAACCAATATAAAAGCTCAAAACTGAGCCCTGTTCTAGCAGTCTTCAATCAGAAAAGTTCTAACTGCACACTCCTGCCACTAGGGTGCAGGGGAACCCTCTCCAAAAAAGATGGCCTGGATTAGTGCTCATGTTATACACACAAAGCTACATTTGGCAGGTCTGAATCTAGTCTATGCTACAGCAAACAAGGTAAGAAACATTTCAAATAAGCAGGCACAATAAGCCTTTAACCAGCAATTCCCAGCTCAGAAGGGCAGAATCTACCCTCTCCTCCCACAAGAGTGCAGACCTCAATCCTTCTTAATGTAAAATAACTGGTTTGAAGCCCAAGTGTTTAAACCAGAACTAAGACACTTTTAGAATAACAGACACTAAGCCTTCATCCAGCAAAGCCCAACTTAGAAGGATGTAAGCTACCTCTCCTGCCACAAGAGTGCAGACCACAAACCTTACTGTAAAACAACTGGCCTGAAGCCCAAGTGCTTAAACCAAAAGGCTTAGAATAACAGTTACAATTTAATCAGGCTACTAACAAGCAGTAATAAAGGCAGCAGAATAAGTCCAACTGAGTACTTTTAAAAACAGGCAGCAAAAGCAAAATAAAGTAATAAAGTAGGAAGAAACACAAATACAGTAAAATTATTTTGTTTTAGGTTAAGTGGGAAGGGATGAAACACAACAATTTAAGTTTGGGAAACCAGGGGGCCTTCCCAAATGATCTCTCTCTACTAAGTAGAATGAGCTGATGGGATGGGAATGGTAGGAGTGTCCAAAATGAGATTTATAGTAGGGACGGGCAACTCAAAAGCCACCCATTTTAAGAACACAACAAGGACTGGGCAAGTGAGAGGGGGAACTCTTAAAACTCCAACAGAACAGACCACTTAAAACAAAACTATTGAAAAAAAAAACTAGAATAAGATACAAAATAGAGGTGATCAAACCTTAAATAAAGGGCTTCAAATCAACATTAAATGCAGATATGACTGATACAAAGAGCAATGCAGACCACACAAACATCAGACAGATATATACTATATTCTCATCTATATGTAAATTATTTGACATTTCCCTAGTTCCTTACTATTAGCAAGGCAAATACAGATGAGCTGATGTTGTTACATACAAAGACACATACAACATGCAAAGGTCTTTCTCTGAGACAGGTCTGAAAGTAATAATCAACATTAATGCTGGGTTAGCTCAGATTACATCAGTGTTTATCACTTGCCTTCACTTCCCAGGCTAACAGCAACTAACATGCATTTGGCTAACAGCAAATAACATACATTTTAACATCTCTGCATCAGAAGTACATACCTGTCTGATGTTTGTGTAGAACTGGAAGTCATAACACAGTTAAACACTTTTACATTTTCAACCTAGTAATTATATGTTTCAAGACAATACAAAAACCTCTGTCTGTAGACATTTATGTCTGCTTGCTGCACTGAAACTGAGATAACACATTTGTAAAACAAGTTCAGCTTATTTACTTGACATTTTGCAGCCTATGTCTGTATGTTCGAGGCTTCCAGATTCTACTATTAATACATACATTTGCACAGGTAATATTTTATATACATTTCTGTTTTTTGCCAGTACAGTACACTGTGGCTACACCTGAAGCTCAATTATACATCTCAACCTCTTAGAGCAAGACATCTGGACAAGGCACAAATAAGGGGGGGGGGGGGACAAAGGCCAAAAATATTGACACTTTATAAATATTGCTGTTACATACTTAGTTGACAGAATACCAGGTTTTGCATTCACAGGAATTTTCTGAAGGATATGACATCTGGCATTCAAATGTGTGCTGTTATTTTATGACTTCAGTCTTTAATGATCTGCCAGGGATTTGCCAGACAAAACACAAATGTATGAGTAAATCTCTAAATATATGAGGCAAACATGTGGTCAGTCTGCAAAACTCTGGACAGTTGAGAGGCATGAGCTCATTACATAACATACAGTTCAATACATACTTCTGCACCAGTTGTTTAATATCCACATAACATATATAGATCTCTTTCATTTGTAAGACAAGCGTATGTGTCATATTAATATTCACAAATGACATGATTATTTACAACATCCCAGTTAGCTGGGCTGGCAGTGTCACAGTCAGTATTGTACAAAAGACAATCCAGTAGTAGTCATATGTGAGCTGACCCTTCCTGGGGTGACTCAGGGGCCAGAGCTGTGATCTATGTCACTGCAGACAGAGCCATCAGGGATGGCCATAGGTGCTGGACAGCAGACTAACAGCAGCATGTCAGTCCAGAAAGTGTTGTTGAGACCTACTGTTTAAAATCCTATTTCCCATGACTGCATTCCCCCGTCTGCATTCCATTGCATGCTTAATTGCATGACACACTTGATATAGTGCTGTACTCCTTTGTCAGAAGAAATCCACAAGTAGTGTTTTAAAGAATTGCAGCCTGTCTTCATGAAGAAAGTGTCAGATCTATTTAGCATAGGCAGTAGCTTGCCTTTTGTAGGTAATGCTCATAAACAGGTGATGGCCTGTGCACCAAACCGTGTCTCCCACTTGATAACTGCATCCAGAACAGCTGTGTTGCATTTCCATTAGCCAATGGCATGGCAACACAGTGCTATAATTAAGGACTTTGTGTGGGCCTTGCTCCTTTTCCTGGCCTATGAGGAGGACATTATAGATGTGTGGGAGATACAGCATCTCAGAGGGTAGGTGGAAATACTGTCCACTGTTTGGATTGATGTGTTATGGCCACAGTTTTGCATGCTATGTCTGCATACCACTCAACCTCTTCGCATAAGAAATATGGACTAAGCACAACAAAATGGGGGGACAAAAGGCCATAAATAGGGGCAGATGTTAAATTATGTTCTTATAAACCTAGTAATTTGCTTTGACATACATTTTCTGAGGGATTTGAAGTCTGAAACTCAAATGTATATCATCATTTAGTGACTTCATTCCTCATATCATCTCAATGATTTGGCAGAAAACCACAAATGTTATGAGGAATAGGCCAAACATCTGGACATTCTGTGGAAATCTGTACAGTTGAGAGGTATGTATGTCTGGCCATTGTTAACATACTTTTAGATTCTGTAGCAGTGTACTGCGTAAAAAAGAAGTTATGTTCTTACCATAACGTTCCATGTGAATTGTTCATCTCGCCTTTGTTCTTACACACGGGTTCGAAGCCGATCCTCGGCTCTGAGTCGGCCACATCACCAGCTTCACATCTTCGAGAAAGCTCGAGGCACAGTGCTATCCCATGATCCTCCGGTGTCAACCCTCAGATCTAGTTTGCTAACACTCGAAGAACCCTACTAGTTACTGTGCCCTAGCGCACAGAAATGCAACCACACTGTCTAATACTCTATAATAAAGTAGAGGAGAAAAGATGCCATACCTGAAGTACAGTAGGAAGCTCAAGAACACCCACATGCAGAGAAGACTGAATTCAGCTCAAGACGTGCCCATTCTCCTAGACCGCAGGATGGGGGATGGAGGGGGGGAATGTAAGAACAAAGGCGAGATGAACAATTCACATGGAACGTTATGGTAAGAACATAACTTCTTTATGTGAAATTGTTCGATCTCGCCGTTTGTTCTTACACACGGGTAGCGTCCCTAGCTCCTTTATCCTGGGTGGCTCAAGGGAGTACATTCCTGAGAACAGTGGAACCAAACGTAGCCCTGTCTCTGGAGTTTTTATCTAATTTGTAGTGGGTAATAAATGTATGTGGTTTCGCCCAGATTGCCGCCGCACAAATGGTATCTAATGGTAAGCGAGTGGCATGGGTCAAGGAAGTAGTAACTGCCCTCGTAGAATGAGCTCTAGGATTAAAGGGGAGCTGTTGTTTTGATTCTGCATATACGAAATTTATACAGTCCGATAGCCATTTGGATAAAGTAACTTTCGCTATCGCTTCTCCCTTTTTTTGGTCAGCATAAGATACAAATAGTTGGTCTGATTTTCTGTATTCCTTAGTCCTGCCTAAGTAAAATCTCAGCTGCCTGTGGACGTCCAACTTGTGCAGCATGTATTCCAGCTTATTAGAGTGATTTTTAAAGAAGGTGGGTAGCTCAATAGATTGATTAATGTTTTGAACTGAACAAATCTTTGGAAGGAAGGATGGATTGGTGCGCAATGTTACTCTGTCTGGGTGAAAAATCATGTATGGGGGCCGGACAGACAAAGCCTGCAACTCTGAAACTCTCCGAGCGGAAGTGATGGCAACCAGAAAGAGCGTCTTCCATGATAAAAATTTGAGAATAGTTGTGGCGGCTGGTTCAAATGGGGGCAACATGAGCCGTGAAAACATCAGGTTAAGATTCCATGGGGCGATTGGATCATGAAAAGGGGGACGTAGGTGAAAGGTACCTTTCATAAAGGCTTTGCAAAGTCTGTGGGACATGAGAGAATTATCTCCTAGACCAACATGAAAATTGGATATAGCCGCCAGTTGTACCCTTATCGTGGAAGTGGAAGCTCCTTCCTGAAAGAGTGTGGAAAGAAACTCTAATATCTTGTGTACTGGAGCCACTGATGGATCTATAATCTGTTGTGAGGCCCAGTACGCGAAACGTTTCCATTTGCTATTGTATAGCTTCCTCGTGGATGGCTTATGGGAAGATACAATGATCTGCTGAACTGCAGGGGACAGTAAGTTTGACCTGGCTAAGACGGGAAGCGGAGCAGCCAAGCTGTCAGTTTGAGGGACTTGAGAGATGTGTGGGGAACTCCCGACGAGTGCATCAACAGGTCTGGCACTGGGTCCAGAATCCATGGTTCATCCACCTGATGAGTTTGAAGAAAGGGAAACCAGATTTGTCAAGGCCAGAATGGGGCTATCAGAATTATGGTCCTTTCCAGATGTTTGGCTTTCTGCAATAACATGGGGATTAACAGGACAGGAGGAAAAGCATAAAGGAGACCCGGGGGCCAATCGTGTACCAGTGCGTCCCTGGGGGGTGCCTCCCAGAGGGGGTAGTAGGGCAAAGTAGCTTCTGCATTTGGCATTCAATGGGGATGCAAATAGGTCGCAGCAAGGCTGGCCCCATCTGTGGAAAATCATTTCCGCTACTTGAGGTTTGAGGGACCACTCGTGGGGCAACAGGATGGCTCTGCTCAACCTGTCCGCAATCATGTTGGATGTCCCCGGGATGTGCGTTGCTATCAGAAAGCGTCCGGTGGACACAGCCCATTGCCAAATCCTGACGGCCTCTCTGCACAATGGATAAGACCTGGTTCCCCCTTGTTTGTTTATGTACCAGACTACTGACATGTTGTCTGTCTGAACTGTCACTGTTCCCAGAGGCAAGGACTTGTGAAAGTGCTGCAATGCTAGAAACACTGCCCTCAGCTCTAGGACATTGATGTGCAGATTGTATTCCAAGTTGGACCATTGACCTTGGACTGTTCTTCCCTGAAAAAGCCCCCCCCCACCCTATCAGGGAAGCGTCCATAGTCACAGTCGCTGTAGGACTGGGTAATATGAATGGTCGGCCTGCTATTAGATCCTGACTGTGCATCCACCAAAGGAGGTCCCGTTTGCAGGAGTTTGTGATTAGGATCTGGTGAGACAGTGGAAGCTGTCGGTACGACCACTGAGCGAAGAGCATCCAGTGAAGAATCCTCATATGCATTCTGCCTAGGGGGACTACAATAAGAGCGGCTGCCATCATTCCTAGGACTCGTAAGATTTGTCGTGCAGGGACTTTCCTGCTCTGAATAAGGATAGTAATTTGAGTTCTGAGGGCTGATACCCTTAATGGGGGGAGATTGATTCGAGCCAGGGAAGTGTCCAAATCTGCCCCTATAAATGAGATATGCTGTGACGGCGATAGTGCAGACTTTCCAAAATTGATTGTTATGCCTAGAGAGGAGCAAAGGTTGATGGTGTAATCCCTGGCTTGCACAAGACAATACTCGGTGGTGGTGGAGAGGAGCCAGTCTAGGTAAGAAAACACCCGGAATCCCATCTGTCTCAAGTGAGACGCTACTACTGCCATGCATTTGGTGAACACCCTGGGGGCTGTGGTGAGGCCAAAGGGCAGAGCGTGAAACTGGAAGTGACTGGCTCCCAACTGGAAGTGCAGATGATCTCTGGACGCTCTGGCCATCTTGATATGGTAGTACGCATCCTTGAGATCTATAGAGCACATCCAGTCGCCCTCCTGTAGGAAAGGAAGTATTGACTGAAGCGTGACCATCCGGAACTTTGCCTTCTCCACGAATGTGTTGAGTTTGCTGAGATCCAAAATTGGTCTCCAGTCCCCTGTTTTCTTTGGAACTAAAAAGAACCTTGAGTAAGTTCCGGATCCTATTTGGTCCGCTGGGACTGGTTGGATGTCTCTGTTTTCGAGCAGCCTTTTTATCTCTATGACTGCCTGGTCTCGCAGACTGGGTGGAACATCTGGGAGCTTTTTGGGGGCAGGTGGGGTTTTTATAAAGGGAATATTGTAGCCTCTGGTAACTATGCTTTTTACCCAGGAATCTGATGTGAGATTTAGCCAGGCCTCTGGGTATAAAGCTAAGTCGGGCCTGCACTCAGGAGTGCTGGGAGGGCTTCCCAGAGAAAGTCTCTCTGTCGCCCTGATTTTGCGGACCCCCTCTGCCACCTGGGCGGCGTCTTCCATTTCTTGCCCCTCCTCTGCCTCTGGAGGGGGCATCACTCTGAGTGGGCTGAAAGGATCCCTGAGTCTTTCGGAACCACATTTTTCCGCCTCTATGCCCTTTGGGGTATGGTCTAGACGGGGCGGAAAAATGGACCCCTACGACAGACAGGGTCTTCCCTTCTTGCTCGCACCTAGTGAGGGTCTCCTTTACTTTGGGGCCAAACAAGGAAGCACCATCAAAGGGGGCGTTTGTAAAGGAAGACTTGAAGGATTCCACAAAGGAGCATAGGCGCAACCAGGATTGCCTCCTCAGAGCAATTGCTGCAGCTGCCGCTCTACTCGATCCTTCGGCTGCATATGAAATAAGCCTCATGGATGAGTTCACTATGGAGTTGAGGGTATTAAGCTGTGCTGTCACTTTTTCGGAGACAGCAGCATCTGTGTTACCCTGAAGAATATCTCCGAGTTCCTTAAGGAGATCTCTCTGTAGACGCGTGAAATGTGTAAGGTAGTTGAGCGATCTCATGGAGAAGGTTGCAGAACTAAAGATGCGCTTCCCATCCCTGTCCATCATCCTAGAATCCTTATTAGGAGGATGGACAGAGGAAGATGATTCGGACATTTCCTTTTTAGTGGCTGCCGCCACCACCATAGTATCCACGGGAACTCCTTTAGTAAGGTAACTCTTGTCTTGAGGGGCCGTGATATATTTGTTAGGTCTATGGGGAACTGGTTCCACTGTATCAGGTGATTCCCAAGCTCTACGGGCTATGAGATCCATTAGCTCGTCAAACGGTGGGGTCACCCAGGAGGTAGAAGGTTGAGCCCCAAATGCCTTCAGCAGTACCGATTCGTCTGCAGAAGGGGTAAGGGATTGCCAATCTCCCCTCTGTTTCAAGATTTCTAAAATGTCAGCAAAAGAGACATCTTCAGAGGAGGACCGTGGGGACCCTTCTGCTTCATCCAAATCAGTATCTGAAGTTAGAGATTCCTGTGAGGAATCAATGTGCCTCCTCTTGCACAATCTTTTCCTCGGTACATCCTCAGAGGGGGCTTCTGGGGATGCCTCTGAGGAAGTAGGAGCGCCCTCTGGGGCTTGCTGAGGCATTGGGTCTCAACGCTTAGCAGGGACTGAGGGTACAGAAGCAGAACACGGACCCTTTGGGGAAGGAGAAGAAGATGTCAATGATGTAAGTGTCTGTTCAGACAAGACCTTCCTCATGATGTCGAAGGCATGAGTGCCCGGTCCGGGGACGCCACCGGTTCCAAAGAAGCTGATAGCTTCCCCGGAACTGGAGCCATGGGCCCCGACCCTGAGGACAGAACCGAACTGATCTGAGCCGAGGCTCCGAGGGGAAGAGTCGGAACCGAAAGTTTGGTTCGACTGTCCCCCACGGAACCTAGGAAAGACCGTCGGCTCTGAGACCCCCCGGCTGGTTCCGAGGGTGTCGAGGTTAAAGGTGTCAATAGCACTGCTGGAGGCTTCGGCACCGAGGGCTCTACACTCATTGGCTCTTCGATTCCTGGCTCCAATGACTCGAGTGGTCTCAGAGGAGGATTGGTCGAAGGGGTGGGAAGGGTCTCGAGTTTCGATACCAACTGGGATGAAACTTCGATCAGTTTGGACAGAGCCGAGTTCTCCATTAGCTTCTGTACCACTCGATCGATGTCAGAATTGGAAAGTGGCCTCGAAGAACAGGTCGAAGGGGCCGAAGCTGTCACCAAGCGAAGGATTGAAGGCGGTGGTAACTCCAACACCGGCTCCAACATGGTAGTCTCGATCAAAGACAAGGACTCGACGCCCGACCCCAAGGTCTTTGGAGCCGGCGTCCGAATCTGAAAAGAGGTGCTCGGAGCCAAGGACTTAGGCTCCGACACTCTTGATGACTTCGACCCCTTCGAAGACTTGGACACTTGTTCGGTCTTGTCCAGGGCCTCTTGAAATTCGGGTTTTAACAACCCTCTGTCAACCAACATCCTGCGTCTTTCCAGCATGACCCTCCCACTGAAGGAATGACATATGGAGCAGTCTTCCTGCAAGTGGAGAGGGCCAAGACAGTAGACGAAGGAGGAATGGTTATCAGTTATGGACATCTTTTGTCCACACTGACACCTCTTGAAGCCTGATTTGGCTTTCTCAGACATTTTTACTCTATACTTATTAAAATATAGCAAAAAACACAGCACACTAATATATAGGAATGCACTATATATATATATATATATAAACGAACTGTCAATTAAAAGAACGAATCAGAGACCACTTATATTGCACTAGAAGAGGAGAAGAATATAGTGCATTAGCTAAACACACTTTAGCTATGGGCACAGAACACACTTTTTTGTTTCAAGTACTCCAAGTACAGACAGTTAATGAGAGGTTGGGTAATGCAGTGAACAATACAGAGTTAGCAGAACTAAGATGGATTTTTAGGCTTGGGGTCCACAGGGGATATGGACTAAATGATTCAGTACCCCTGAAACCAGTTTTAAAGAATAGGAACATCAAGAAATAGTTAATCTATACAGACATTTTTATTTTTAATTTATTTTCTTAAAAATGTTTCTATGACTACTGAATATTTGATACATTTGAATTTTTAATATATACGTGTAGAGTTTGAATTATTATTAGGGTATTTAATAATATTTGCTATTTTGCACAGATTTATTATTTGATAAATATAGCCTGTATCTTTAAATGTTTTGGAAGGAAATTGGTTTAATTATTTAATTCAAATGATATATAAATGAATTGCTTTTGTGTTTCTATTATGTGTCTGAAGAAGTAATATTTTATTATGAAAGCGCTTACACAATAAATATATCAGTGGATTTTATTCCTGTGCCTATCTCCATGACTTGGGGCTTGTTTTTGGTTATAATTGCTTTGGACTTTGCTCATATTAGTTATAACAGCATGCATGGGCGTTCCAATTAACCCAGAACAATAGAAATGGGAAGAATTGAATGGCAAACAGAAGACATACATAAATGGAATAACAGTCATTATTGTAACAGCATGCCAGTAACAGTTATGGCAACAGGCCACCAACAATGGAATTTTAACAAGATATGTTATTATTGAACCATTTAAATATATGAACAATAATAGAACACATGTCCCAAAATTAGATTTTGAGAACAACATACTCATAGTATATGAATAATAATTATTGATGCAGAAACGGGGTGGGGCGGGAAACAGTCCATTACCAACTGCATAGGCTTATATTTTTCACAACAGTACTGCTCAATACTCTATAGGTCTACCCTCACTTTACATCTGCCTGAGGCCTATAGCTACAGTAACACATAAATACTTGCTAATCTGTTGACCTGGAATGCTATGGGACAAGCTATGAACCTATGAACTGTAGGTACATGAGTAGAGGGGACTCGTACATGTCAAAGTTACATATGACTAACAAGGTGTACCCTGCACTGATATTGTGTGAGTGTGCTAATGTCTTACTTCTACTGGATTTATATCTGTGTACAAGGTTATTGGCAACAGTGATCAGTAGCCGTAACAGTGTGACACTTGAGAGACATGTATCGGGAAGAGTGCATAATGTATATGGCTATCCTGCTGTCATTTGTAGGCATGCGGCTGGGTACTGGAACATTTGTACACAGTTTATTAGTATATCCTTCATACAGCTAATACAAACATTTCTTTATGCACGAGTCTGGTGGAGAAAATATTTGTTTTATTTTATTTTATTTAAGTTTGATGACCGGGGAACTCCACTGAGCCAAGAAGAGCCCGTTTTTCCATGAAGGCCCAGGGAGAAAAGCTCCACAATAACTGCAAGTTACATTTCACATGCTACAAAAGGACATAGTTCATACAGCTAATTAAACATTTACAGATAAGCTCCATGATATTTGCAACTGGCTTGTCACGATGTTACAAAAATGAAAAGACATAATTCAATACAGAAATTTCATCATTTACATTAAGTGAATATTTTTGTTATAAACTCAATTGTAGGTTTAACATTTCAAAATATATAGCTACTAGCCATTAGTAGAGTAGGAAAATATGCATGGAGAGGGTAATAGTATAATTGAGATTGGAGAGTATAGTACAATAGATATTAGAGAGAAAATTAGTTTTTGGTAGGGGAGGGATTGTTTTGGATGGGATGAAGTAATAGTAGAGGCAGTTGGGTGAGTCAGTGCAAGGTGGAATGGGGGGGTTTAAGTTGGAGCGTGGCAAGGGCATTCCCATTTGGAAGAAAGATGAGAGTGTAGCTGAGATTTGAAATTTGTATGGTAAGGTAGGTTGCGTAGGTGTGTGAGGAGAGAGTTCCACTGTTTAGATAAGGAGTGGGACAGCAGTAGATGGCCAGGAGGTCGTGCAGGTTTGTGGACCTGAAGGAGATTTTGGTTCTTGGATCTGAGTGAGTGGTTGGGAATGTAAGGTTTTAAGGAAGTAACGGGAGCTGGACAGTTGGCAGGTTTAAAGATGAGCTTGTGAGCAATGGTGAGTTGTAGGCAACTGAGGTAGTTGGGTAGTTCAAGCCAGTTGAGGGTGAGGAGGGAGTGGCAGTAGTGGGATGAGTTTTTTGAATTGGTTGCAAATTTGGAGATCTTGTGGTAGCAGGATTCAAATTTGGACCGAAGGCCAAGATGGAGATTGGTGAAAAGAGGAGCACCATACATAAGGGAGGGGAGTAGGAAGGTGGATGCAAGAGTCTGATGGGTAGAGGGGCTTAGGAAGTGGTTGTGCCTGTAGAGGAGACATAACTTTTGGTGAGTTTTCTTGATTGTGGAGTGGATGTGGGTGTCAAATTTTAGTTCTTCATCAATAATGATGCCAAGAAGCTTGGTGTTGGGAACAATTTCAAGGAGGGTGTTGTTTTGGCTCTGTATGGTGAATGTGGATTTGTCAATGGAGTTTTTGATAGGGGAAAAAAATATTAGTTTGGTTTTATTTGCATTTAGTGCCAGATGGTTAGACTGCATCCAGGTTTCTGTTTTGGAGAAGGCTAGCTGGGTTTTTGCTAGGAGCTCAGAGGGAAAGAAGGCTGAGCAGATGATTGTTGAGTCATCTGCATATTGGATGATAGGTGAGTCTGGGATGGATTGGTAAAACTTGTTAATGAACGGGTTGAAGAGAAGAGATCTAAGAACAGAACATTGTGGGACACCTGTGGGTGTTGGAATGAAGGGGGAGGTTGAAGTTTTCCATTGGACAGCTTGTTGGCGGTTGTACAAGTAGCTGGAAAATGAGGCGATTGTGGTGGGAGAGAGGTGTAGGGTGGAGAGTTGGGATATAAGTAGGGTGTGTGAGATGGTGTCAAAGGCCTTTGACAGATCCAGGAATAGTGTGGATACAAACTTGCCTGAGTCGCATTCGAGGTTTATAGTTTCAAGAAAGGAAAGAAGGGCAGTCATGGTGCTGTGTCCAGGGCGGAAACCATGTTGGGTAGGGGAGAGGAGATTGTTTAGTGTTAGCTGTGCCATGAGTTGTGCTTGTATTGTTTTCTGTAGTATTTTAGAAAGATGGGAAAGGATGGTAATAGGCCTGAAGTTGGTGGTATCAGTATTTTTGCCACCTTTGTGGAGGGGGATGGTGTAAAGCATGGCGCCAGATAGAAGGGATGTATGATACTTGTATGATCTATTTATAAGAATAGAGATGGGATAGGCAATGCTGTCTGAAGATTGTTTGAAGAAGCTGGGTGGAAGGTTGTCAGGTGCATTGTGACAGGGTTTGAGTTTGAGGAGAAGTCCTTTTATAGTGCTTGTGGGGATGGGCTTGAGACAGAAGGATGTGGAGGAAGGCTGATGATTGGGGTTGTGGTTGGGGCAGGAGGGGGTGGTGGTGGAGGAGGGAGGTGGGAAGGATGCTGATAGGTTAGCTATGCAGTCTATGAAGGAGTTGAACTGGCTGGCTGTTTCAAGGCTGGAGAGGTTGGGAGTCTGGGCAGGGGTTTTCTTTGTTGCCAGGTTGCAGCATGGAAGAGATGGAGTACCAGAATGTTTTGGGATTTGTTGAGTGCAAGGTCTGGAGTTTGAAGTAGTGGGCTTTGCGGTCTTTAATTATTGTTTTTCTTTTTTGCGGAGTTTTGTAGTTGCCTATACTCTAGGAGGTTGTTAGGGTTTTTATGTTTTTAATATTGTTTCCATTTTTTGTCCCTTTGGTGTAAGCCTAGTTCAGTATCTTTTGATAACCATGGGCAGGGATTATTTTTGATGCGTTTGGTTCGGGGGGGGGGGGCTTGCTGATTGAGAAGGGTTAGGAATGAGTGGTTAAAGTAGGAAACAGCATCATCTAGAGGAAGGATTTTTAGAGGGGACCAGTCAGTATGCTTTAAGCATTCGGAGAAAGTTAGAGGGTTGAAAGAGGAGAGGTTGAGGGTTTGGATGTAGTGATGTTTATGCAGTGGAAATGGGAGACAATTGGCAAAGGCTGGTAGGTCATCGCTAAGAGGATCAGGTAATGTTCCAGCTTTTGTTATAAGGTTTGGGTGAGTTGTTATGATCCAGTCAATGATGGTACCAAAGCTACCATCTTTATTTGGTCTGGTTGGAAATTGTATTAGTTGGGAGAAGTTGTACAGGTTGATTGTGTGGGGCTGGGCTTCACTGTTAATAGTATTCCAGTTGATGTTGGTATCACCAAGTATATAGGTTTCATTTTTTATATTGGAGGAGAACCAAGACAGGATGTTTTCAAGAGTTTTGATATTATCGCCAGGGGGAATACTGAGGGCAGCGATACATATGGACTTGTGGTTGCTTATTTTCAGTAAACCTATTATAATTTCAGCATTGGCAAAGGTTAGTATTTTATTGGAGTAGGGAGTTATGGTATGGGAGGTGGGGTAGATTATTGCTACTCCACCTCCTTTTTTGTGGGCTCTATCATTGCAAATGATTTGGAAACCTGGTGGTAGGATTTCGCTATCTTTTATATAAGTTTTCAGCCAGGTTTCAGAAATGGCAGTAATGTTGGGGTGGTTATGGCAGAGCCAAGCATGGAGGTTAGGGAGTTTGTTTTTTTAGGCTTTGTGCATTAAGTGTTGTAAGGTGAATGGACTTTGAGTTTGTGGGTTGAGTAGCGGGTTTGGTGAGACTGATGTTAGGGATGGGTCCGGGGTTGGGGTGGACATCGCTGGCTAGTGAGAGAGAGAGATGTGGTGGAGCAGAAGAGTAAGGAAGTGTGTTGGGCAAAGGTAGCTGTTAACATTATCTGACATTTTCTACAAATACTCAGGATTACTTGTGTGTCACCATCTTCATACCAGTCCCTGGATCCAAACCGTGGTCTGTGTGTGCAAAAATTAACAAGAGATATATGTATTTCTTATCACACTGAGATACTGGGGCACTGCTGTCTGCTGCTTGACTGATTTGTGCCTACAACTCACTTTGTCACACATTCTGACTTTGTAATATAAATGGAGTGTCACAGTGTCATGTGTGATAGATAGCTAGTGAACTGTGTATTAATACTTTGCATGCAGGTGCACACCTTTAACTGCTAGTGGATGTGATTATGTGTGATCTGTATAGACCATAGCAGGCTGCTGGGTTGCATACCTGACCCAGACACATTTGCACATCATATATTTGCAGTCTCCTCCTATTACAGTCTCATCCTTGCCTGCATCAGCATACCTACATTCATAAATACACGTAGCTGAAATGCAAAGGTTAACAAAAGACACTGCTGCAGGGAACACACTATAATACTTTACACATTACTATTCAAAGTTCAGATCATAGTGCAGAATATATATAACTTTTCATTGTATTTTATTTTACAGCTCCATATCTACAGTTTGGCATGACAGCTACCTAGAAAACAAACTGCAGTGAGTTCATGCCCTCATAGCCATATTTGCTGTGTAGCACATGTACACTTGGATTTCTTCAACAACAGAACAGATTAAACACAGCAGTTTGTGGTAATAACTTTATTTAAGGTGACATGACACAGTGGATTATTACATTCTAACTTCTAAATTCAGTTGTACTGCATATCCTGTAGATGATGAATGTATGTCAGTTATTCCTTTCACAGTAGCAAGCACAGTATACTTTATTAACAGATTAATTCCTACACAGTAATACTACAGTACTGGCTTCCTTTCATCGACAGTAGCTTATTTGCTGCCTTCATCTGTATTACACAGTACCTGGTATTAGTTACTTATATCAATGTTGGTCTAACAAACATTTATTCAGTACACTCACAGCACACTATATCTAATGGCAGTAAACAATTACACTTTTTTATTAATTGGACTATATATATATATATATATATATATATATATATATATATATCTAAAGTTATATCTGTACTCACCATACTGTTGGTGCAGCCTCACTAGTCATCCTGAGTGGGCCTCTATGTTACAAGCCCTCTCCTCTGCAACTGTGGGAGGGGAAATACACCATTATGCATACCTGTCTATCAGATATTCATACTATAATTTGATAAATCACCAGTAGATATACTTACAAACTTCTGGGGCATTCTGGGCCCAAGCATCTTGGATCCATTGGGCCAAGAGTGTCCCCTTCCTCTGTCTCAGGTCATCATAATGATGATGGATCTACTCACCAGTTCAGGAGATGCCAGTGGCAGTGGTGAACTCACATGCCAGATGGTCCCAGGCCTCATACTTGTATTCTGGACCCTAGTACTAGCCCTGCAGCAGTCTATCATCATGGTTCTTCATGAAGAGTCCAGCCATGACCCTGGACTCAAGGATGCCCCAGGGCTGCACCTGAAAGTGCACTCCCTCTCTTGCTCCTGTCATAGTTCCTACAGGGATCAAACTCTTACAGGTTTTGTCTGTATTCCCACTGTGTGGTTTAAGTAAGGTCATATTCTCATCCTTTGCCATCATTGGACCATTTTCAAAAATGCTGAGCAAAGCTCAGCAGTGTGCAGATCCACTAAGCTGAGTTGAGCAGTGCCTAAAGAGGCAAATGCTGACAGTGCTTAGCAGTGCATAAATCTGCTTAGCTGAGCTGAATACTGCTTAGAATGAGACGTCTTAGCAATGCTCAAACCAGCTAAGCAGTGCTAAGCACTGCTACGTATTGCTCAGACTGGCCCTGTTTAAGCATTGCTTAGCTTGGTTTAGCAGTGTTTAGCAGAACTGAGCTAAGGGCAAACAAAATTTTCCTTTTAAAGAAAATTAGAATTGGATATTAATTGAGCAGCCACTGTGGTGCAGCAGTTAGCGTTGCCACCTCACAGCAAGAGGTTCTCTGGTTTGGTTCTCGGCTGGGGTGCCTTCTGTGCAGAGTCTGCATGTCCTCCTGTGGTCGCGTGGGTTTCCTCTGGGTGCTCCGGTTTTCTCCCACATCCCAAAGACATGCTGTAGGTGGACTGGACACTCCAAATTGGCCCTAGGTGTGAGTGTGTGTGCATGCGTGTGCTTTCTGTGGAAGGCTGGGCGCTGGGCTGGCACCTCGGCACCGTAAAACTCCACTGCCAATCATGAGTGGACAGCTGATCCACTGTGGCGACCCCTAACCAGGAAAAAGCCGAAAGAAGAAGAAGATTAATTACTCATTATTGATACAGTATTATTGTGTATATATTTTCCTGGGTCTACTTTGTTTCATTAAAAGCTCATTTCACTGAATTTTAATTCACCTTGACCGAACTGCTGAAAGCTCTATTACTGAAAACTCATTTCACCAAATCTTATTTCACTGAAGTGAAGTACTGGCACTGTGTAGAGTACTTCAAGGCAAGTAAAATGTATATGCCCTTTTCCCCACTGTAGTGCAATCCTGGAATTAGTATATATAGTAAGGGGGGTGGGGGGCATAGCTCCCACTTAGTTTGGATTTATATTCTCTCCTGGAAAGAGTTAGTCATTGGTGCTGTAAGTATGCATGTCTATGGTTTAAAATGTATTGTTTTGAAACTTTCTGTAAAATATAATATAAAACCAAACTAGGTGTGGAACTACACCATCCACACCCCCCAATGTGGGTGGCTGTGCCCCACACACACCCCTAGCTATATATACTAATTCCAGGATTGTACTGCAGTGGGGAAAAGGGCATATACCTTTTACTTCCCTTAAAGTACTCTACACAACGCCAGTACTTCACTTCAGAGAAATGAGATTCGGTGAAATGAGTTTTCAGTAATTTGAGCTTTCAGCAATTTTGTCAGAAGGAGGAGGGAATCCTGAAAGCCTTGGAAAGTGCTATCTTCCATAAGGTCTTAAGACCATAGTATTGGCTTTGTTGTTTAGAAAAAAAAACTTATCACCATATAGCATACCCTTTTAAAATTATTCTTGTTCACTCAAGTGCAAAATCCACCTAAAGCTATGTCCTACCTTTAAGAATTTCAGTAGCAAATTTAACCACACCTCACCACTACTGTAAGTGCAGAGAAATTTAATGGCAGTATATTAACAGTGACAAAAGAGTTCACTTTCTAGAAAAACATGACAACTCCATACTAGTATACTGTGGACATGTTCTGCATTCTTAACCTCAAAAATAATTCATATATTTACCAGAATGGAAACTGATGTTGCATATCCTGGACTGTTTTTTTTTTTTTTGAGAGAGAAAGACACACACAAACACACATCATAAAATTCTTAAAAATGTACATTACCCTGGCGGAATAAGATACACTTGGTATTTCCACTTTATCTTTTAGCAATTTAAATGCAGCTCAGTGGTGAAACTGGCCCACCAGCCTACCACTGCTAGTACAGGCACTTTTGGTGGTGGCATCTTTTCAGTTTCAGAAAGTTCACTTTTCTGGAGAAATACATGAGATCAAACATGCAAAATAAAAGAAATACATCAGAAAAAATATTTATGTACTATAAACTACTTACCAACTGTTTGTTTTAAAACAGTTAAATCAGTCTTTAGCCCAAGCAGCATCCAAAGGAACTTGCCATTTACTTTCACATCTTAACAAAACATATGTAAACCTGGCCCATAAGGGAGTCTTAGTGAAAATGTTTAAAATCTGGAATAAAAATTACAGAACACAATCTATCGCAATACAATATATTGATAGTGCAGTCACAGCATTTTTATTTCTTATATAATTCATATGTCTAATATTCTGAAATGGCATATCCTGTCAATGATGTCTATAGTAGTACATACACACTGGCAACATAAACAGCATCTCCACTTTTACAAGTACCAAAAATATTATATTTTCTTTTCTGTTTTCTAGATGCTGAAATATATTAGTATTATTAAAATATTAGCATGCACACAAAACATTTGGAAGAGTCTGACATCTGTATGCAGTTATCAAAAATATTTGGCCTGGATTCAATAAACCCTGCATGGCTTGCTAAAACCATGTGCACATTGCTCCAATTTGTATTCAGTAAGTGGCTCTACACATCATGTAGAGCCACGCAAACATGGTAAACATTATGGTATACTACTTACAGCATAATCAACTGAATCGTATGCTAATCAGCCAATCCAAGATGGAGGAGTTATTCAACAAGCTATAAGGCAATAATGTACACTCGGTGCTGGTTTTGGCCTCAAATTCCAAAATCTATTGGAATAAAGCCACGGAAACTACTCTACACAGAAATAATTTAGGGGCTGCTGCTGCTCTTCTGCATGTGTATGTGCAACACGCTGAACTCTATGCTGCTGCTGCTGCTAATAGACCTCGGCCAAGAAGAAGAAGGATGTTTAGACCCTGTTTAACTTTTCATGTTCTGCATGAGGTCGGTAATAGTAAAGTGCTACAGGGTGGATACAAACACACAACAGAAACTCTGTAACCTCTGTCATCCTCAACTGACAGCAAGAGCAAACTGAGGGGAACCAATATCTGTGAAGACTAAGGTATGTGTAGCACTTAGAATTAGACTTTTAGCTACAGAAACCTTCCAGAGACCAATCAGGACATGCTGCAGGTGTCAGACATATCAGCATCCAGGATTCTACATCAATGCCTGAATGCTAAGTTACAGCACACCTGTGACTACAGATATTTTCCCCATACTCCCAAGGACAGAGCTACAATTATGCAGGATTTCTACCCCTTTGCATGCTTCCCTGATATTCTGGGTGCAAGATTTCATGCACATTGAGATCAAAGCACCACCTAGGGAACAGAGAAGGGTCTACATAAACAGAAAGGGCTTCCAGTCCATTAACTGCCAGGTCATGTGTAACACTAAGGGAATCATCCTGAATCTGTGTGCTGGCAACCCCGGCAGTTACCACAACTCCCATATCGGGCAGAAATCTCATCTGCATCAGAGGGTTTCTGGGGGGGATATCCCACAGGTCATCTGTTGGGTGATGCAGGGTATTCACTTGAACTGTGGCTGATGTTGCCCATCCGAAATGTACAGAAACCCCCCCGAAGAACACAATAGCGAGGCACACATTCAAACAGGAAATATCATAGAACTTGTGTTTGGGCTGCTAAAGCCACAGTTCCAGTGCCAAAGTACATCATTGGGGCCCTACAGTATGATTCCAGTATTTGCGCTGAAATTCTGTCTGTGCTATTCTTCATAATATTATCCTGAGAAAAAAGCTTCACAGGAACCCAAGGGGAAAGGGCACACATCCCACCACCACTGGCAAGGTCAATACTGCCACATGCAGGTGAGGACACAGAAGGGGAACCACCAGAAGCCGCGGGAATCGGTAGACATACGTGTGCACAATGTGTCCTTGCCCTGGCCAAAAGGCAATAGATAGCACACATGCTGACCACCTAAGGGATACAGTTTTCATCCTATTCACATACTTACTCACAACCTTTACTTACACATGTAATGGATATGTACTGCTAGCATCAGACAGAGTCAGCTCTAGATTAAAACACTTGCAACTACAGGGCTATCAATATAAGTGTTGAACCTGGAACAGAAAATTAATGGTTAACAACACAAATGAATGGTAGATCTTTGCATACTGTTACTTGCTAATGTACCTAAGTAGAAGGTGGGTGAGTTTTACAACAATAACATCAATATGTGACAGGACTGACTTATGTCAAGAGATGTCTGCTGTTTATCATTAAATAGGCCTTATGCATCAAAGATATAACACAATACAAAAACCTGCAAGAAGGCAGTACAATTTTCAAAAGAGCGTCACAAACACTACTAAGCACTCAGTCAGCTATACATCGTGTGCATCAGAAAAAAGATAGTAGTGAGTGCATGTGAGTAAGAAAGACAAGGCAGAAATTTAGCTAATTATTAAATGGCTAATGAGACAGAATGAGTTGCAAGCCTCACAAATGACCTATGTACTGCTATGTGTGTGTGTGTGTGTGTGTGTGTGTGTGTGTGTGTGTGTGTGTGTGTGTGTGTGTGTGTGTGTCTGTCTGTATTGGCACTGGAGGAGAAACGTGTGTGAGTATCTGCAAGAACACAGCCAAGGTCTGTGGTAGCCCTACATCCTGGGATGTCATACAGCTGTTAGCTGTGCATGGTAAAATTAACAGTTCATCATTGTTTTTTCTGACTGTGAGAACTGTTCTGCCAGATGTTGCACTGGCACATCCATGCCCATGGTCAGATGGGCTAGTGCTACCTTAACATGATTGATGTCTACTGGATGAGCTCTTCTCATGAGTATGCCCAGGGTCATAAGCCCATGCCCTACCATGTCTGGGTGTGGACACATAAACCACTGATGGAGCAGTGGAAGTAGTGCCACTATGGAAGCATGATCACACACGGTCAATTTGGCTAACAGCAGATTATGTTGCTGACTTACAGCCACATGGATACTGTCCCCCTCCCAGCAGATATTGCATCACGGACACTGCCCATTCCATTGTGTTATTCATCTGATTCACTGAACTGGTCACACAGAGGAGGCAGTCACGCACATCAGCCTGTGCCACATCTACAACTCTAAGCATGTCCTCAGACGCCCTAGAGGAACATGCCTATGCCTTCATGACAGCCCTAAGCATACACCGAGTGGCACATAATGACACACAAGGATCAGGTGGGAGGTGGACAGCAGGCTTCCTAAGAACACCCCTAGCAACCCTCCTCTGTGGCATCACACCCATACTTTGGCTAAGGTCAGAATCAACCAATACTGAAGCTGCAGTAACCACACTACTCTGATCAAATGTCTCACTCTCCACCTGTCCAATATCTGAGAGCTCAGTGAAAGAGGTATGTGTAGCCATAATAACTGTCCCTGACAGAAATCCAGGGATGGGTGAATGTCACCCTCAGTGTCACATTCAACCTCTGCACCCCCCCTACTGTGCCTCTGTTTGGCCACAATCATCAAAAGAGGCTAGCAATACTCCATCAGGTGGTAAGAGTTCTGTACTTCCACTGCCAGGATCGCCTGTGATAATAAGCAACAAACACATAAACAAAATTAATACTACACTAAATATTAAAACAATTCATATGATAACAAACTAACACTGACCCCACTATTGCAGATGGTACAGCACTACAGACTAATTACACCCACCTCACACATACAGACAAATGCATGTATCTGATGAATGGTCATCAATAAGCCCCAAAAAAATGTTTGCTTACCATGTGCTGATGACTCCACACTTTGTAGGGTGGATGGCCCTGGAAGAAATGAAGCAAGGGAAGGACACAGATTAAACATCACAATCAGAATAACACAAGGGGACAGTGAATACAGTCTGCCTATATATCCAGTAAGATTACTTTTAACTGAAACGTGGATGACAAGTCCACCCACACCTCATGTGTAATAAACAACTATGTCATATACTTCTATTAAGTTATCAATAGGTTAAGTAAAAAAAAAATTCTCCCATGAAGTATTACTCAAATTTATATATTTCACTATACTAGCAAATCTAGAACTTGCCATATGTACGCCTACTTAGAAGCTCTGACATCAAGCGCATGTTGATGTACAGTTTCCAATGAGCTGGCAAGAACTGTGACAGTGGACAGGAACTCTTTGTTTGGTGTCAGTGGTGGCTCGATAGCAGCCCCCCACCCCATAGCCAGATGTTCATGGGCAACTGCTACTCTCCTCTGGGCTGATGAAATCATATCAGTGGCCTAATGATGAACCTGATCATAAGTCCTGGTGTGACCCCCCCCCCAGCTGCATTAACATTACTCACTAACTGGTTCCAAATCTGCATTCTGACAGCCATATCCACACCATCATCTCTCAAGCAGAATGGTACCATGGCTCCTGAATGCCTACACCATTACATCATTTTCTGAGTCACTGAAAGGGAGTTTACATGCATTTGCATGCTTGGGTGCCATAATCCTAAGTGACACAAAGCAGAGAAGGATACAACACATAAATATCAATTAGCTAAAATCTTGATTATGTACACATAATCTGAAGGTTATATGGTTGCCCCACCTCATCCCCACACACAAAAAATGTTTGTACAAACCAAGGAATACCACTTTGTATTATGTTTCCCACTGAAATATCATAATGCCTACACATTTCCAGGAGAAAAGCACTTGAAACACACATTTGTTCTGGAAACACACAAATGGTAGGTGGCTCCCCAACCCACCCAAAATAAAAGAAAAAATGAAAGTTTGCACAAAACAAGGAACAGCACATAAATTAATATATATGCTTTCCACACAATTATCAGAATGTGTACATGTTGACAACAGAAAAGTTAATTTATGATAGGCAGTCATCTCTCACTGTACCCACCACTCCCCTTGAGGTGGCCCTGGACCATCTCAGGACTATAACATCTGCGTCACTGATACGTACATTACATTTCTCTGCAATAACATAGAAGATTGTAAAATACAATTTTAACAATAGCACTTGTGATGAAAGTTAATAACATATCTATCTGAGATATGTAAATGCCTGTCAAAAATGCCAGTGCCAATGCCAACAGTGAACAATAAGAAGTGCATAGAGATAAAAGTTTCATTTTCTATTGGATATATAAATTGCTTTGTAACATGTTACAAAACCTAGAATATACTTAAATAAGCATACCTTGGCAAAATTAGAAGCCTTCTCTCCAGATAAATCACCTTCAAATGAATGGTAAATCTGTTTTGCCCAAATACACACATCTCCTCACCTTCAAGTTCCCTAGCTGCATGGTTACCTTTTTATAGCATAGATTCAGGCCTCTGAGCACAGTGAAGAAGCATATGAGGTGTGAACTCATTAGAATTTCCTGAATACCAAACCCTTCACTTTGTGTAGCAGCTGTAAACATAGTATAGTCTCTACACCACTGTTAGCTGTTACTGAATTGCAAATGTGAATGATTAGTGGGAGAGAAGAAAGATACAACAGCAATTCAGACTACCTTCCCTGCAGTGGGTGTGCCACTCAGGATACACTCACAAAATGTCAAAGTAACTTTAGAAAGCTTTTAAATGGAAATAAACAGCACACATTTCTCAGTTTATGTTCAATAGTAAACAAACTCTCCTGCCTATGCTGATACATGTTTTTCACTGTCATGTACTTATCATAAAGTTAAATGAGAATGATACAAAATGCATTACAGAATGCCATGTCTGATATTACAGCAGAGATAAGGGAAGAATGAACACAATACAAAGAATAGACAAAGCTGCATTTGTGCAAGGAGAGACCTAAATGGTTGTGTGATCACTCATTGCCCTGAATATCTAAGGAACACATATACAACCAACTGAGAAAGTACAAGTGTATGTCCTGCTAATACTGTACAGGAAATGGGAATTGCTATTATGCGCATGATTTGCTGTCCTTCTGCAAGGGTGTGTCTGTGGTAAAGGGAGACATCACACTTCCACTGTGTTTTGCAGTTTCAATAGTATGATAATTAAATCTAGAGCTGTGTAAAAATATTTAACATATGTTAATTTTTTTTTAAATATTAATATTTGTGCAGAGGACATCTGAGCACAAACATGGTGAAACTCACCAGTATTTAAAATTTAATACAAGCTTGGATGATATGGACAGCATAAATTACAGCTGTGAATCAACTGTGTGTGTAGCACACCTTGTAAAGATATTTAGGCACACGGGATATTAAGATAGACCATTGTTCAAGACCCACATTATTTTTTAAGCATAAATGATATTAAGATTTTTTTACAAAGAAAATGCATTTTTGTCTTTACCTATCTTGTTTGCACACTGCCCACCTGTTCACAAACACGCCTTACTGCTGCAGATAGAAAAGATACATTGTTACTTCTTTCACCTTCCTCTGTGCAAATGTGGTAAGTGATGTTGAGCAGTAGTCGGTAGTATTAAACACCTGCAGACAAAAAAAATGCATTGTAACTTGATAAAAGGTACATTGTTACTTGTACTGCCTTCCTGCATACAAACACAGTAAGAGGCATTGCATGATGGTAAGCACTCTGGACAGTAATGAGTGTAAAAATACACCTTCTCCCGTGGCAACAGGTGTAAGCTCATGGGCACAATACAGGTGAGCCAGGGTTGTATTGCAGCCCACTCCAAATTTTATTAATGCTGTTCCATTTAATTTTAGGTAAAAAGTAACAATATAAACATAATTATACATAACACTAAGCATGTGTAGCAGTTGATATATGAATTATATGTGTGACTGGGGTTATCATAGCAATTATGTTTCTGTAATTGAAAGCTTCTTTTCTGCAAGGATTATTTGGTGCAATTTTCAGTCATATTTTGGATTTTGTAAAAGTACAGTTAATATAAAAGTAAATATATATATATATTTATTGTACTAAATTATTGTGTGTGACATATAATGGCTCTAGTTATTATTTTTTTCTCTTACTCCCACCTCTTCTCACCCTTTTTTATTTTTATATGTGTTATCACATGTTTTGATGTCACAATTTTATGACAACCAATAAAATGATTTTCAGCACAGGGAGGTAGGCCAACCACTGTGGCTCAGCCTGCCACCTTACAATGGCTGCCACACCAATGCCCAGTACATCGGGGACACAACCTGGCAGTCCTGTCTCTGCAGCCTCTGCACTACATGGGCCCTCAACATCAGGTAGCATTACCCCAGCAGCTGGTGCAGTGGTACCCTCCAGGAGTATTGGTGGAGGTGGGGAATTTATCACCTGCCAAGAGCTGCCAGACATGGTGGATTAGGTCTTAGAAGGTACCATTGGTGTATGCCCCAACCATCTGGAGAAGTTACTTGTGGCAATGCAAACAAGAAAAAACACCAATCAATTCAACAGGAAGTCAAGGAAGGGGACAGTGATGACAGTTCTGAGGGTGAGGGCTAAATCCTCACTGTCCTCATGCTTGGCAGGCATGTGCCTCTGAGGTCCCCTTCCTATCTCCAATCATGGCATACCTCAACCTTTTCTGTCCCTCATTATCTCTGTCTCTGCCTTGTTTTCTGTACCTGCTTCCTCACCTACCCCACTTACCTAATTATGACATTTAAATATCCTTCTCCAGCATTTCCCTCTTTTTAAAATAAAATAAAATAAAATAAAAAAGGCACCTGTCCCACAAAAAAAAATTGTTCCATACATAGCTCTCCACTTTGCACATGTCTTCATGGGTTTATATTAAATAAGCGAACACTTAAATAAGCGAATGCTTATTCATCGACCCTAGTTCAGAGAACGCTGAAAATGCAGAACACTCGGAACAGCAATTTTTTTCCCAGGGGAAAAAAAAACGCTGTTCTGTAAAAAAAAAAAAATTATAACAGTATTTAGCCCCAAAACCCCCCACACCCACCTACTTAAATATACCAACTCCGAGATCGCACCACAGTGGAGGAAATGGCAAACTCCCAAAATCGGCCCAGCAATTTTTTTCCCTGAGAAAAAATTCACTGTTCCGGGTGTTCGGGATTTTCAGCATTCGCTGAAATAGGTTCGATGAATCAGCGTTCGGTAATTTAAGCATTCACTGATTCAATATAGACCCATCTTCATGACACACTTGATTTGCTTCAATTTACTATACAACATGATTGCATTGCTGTTACCCATCTGTGTTGTGGTGACATTCCAAATTCATCCAATTTTTATCCATATTCATATTACACAGTTGAAGAAGTGGATAGCTATGGTTCTTTCCCAATTCCCTCTTGCACATTCCTATATTGCTTCCCCTTTATTCTTCCCCCTACTTGACTCCCATTTCACTACTTTCCTATCTACCCCATTTTTACATCTTTAATATGGTCAAAAATAGAATCACATACCACACATTTAAATAATAAACAACTAACCAAGGCCTTCACTTTTTGCCCTTGTTTTTGCATGGAGTTTGGCATCTTATACCAATGCTGTGCAGTAGTGAATGGCTCTTCATGTCCTATGGTTACCTCCATGCAATGCTGCTTAAACTCACTGTGCTAAGAAACACAGAGTTAAAGTGGAGTAAAGGTAGTGCTTTGAAACCTTTACTCGAGCAGCTATTAAGACTACTGAATGTATAAAAAAAGCAAATCCATGTGTGTAGTGTTAACATAAATCACTTGACTGCTGTTTATTTTTATACAGTACTTTGCTGTAGTCATTTCTTCTCACATTTGCAGGAATTATCATATTTACTTATGTAATGCCACCCTGACACTGTGTGTAAAAAAAATTAGACTGACCTATATTCAAAACATGTGCCATCTGTGCTATAAACAAAAGTTTGCTGCTGTTGCACCTGCTGCCACTGGGAAAGTTAAGCAGCAGGTATATTTCTTACACTTAGTACTGTTCAAAGAGTTTATGCCACTTAGCAAGTTTGCAGGAAGGAACACGTGAGCAGACACATTATTATTTTTCCATTTAAACAGAGAATCACATTTGCTCATTGCTTAACTCTGCGCAAATGGAGAAGGCAATAGTAACAGTTCTTAAAGTCATAAAACGTATGACATGACATTTCTAATATAAACTACAGTATGAACACCATAGTATCTGTCAGCTATTTCTACCATAGCATATATGCATAAGTCCTTCCAAAATTCAAGTTGCATTAATTAAATTTTAATCTCACATGTGCAAACACTTTGCCATCATTTGTGTAAACCAGTTGCTCGCTGGTGCTCTGTGTAAAAAGTTGTTTGGCATGTACTACTATGGTTATTGCCCAGTTATTCTTCATCCCATCAAAAGCCTTTTAAAAACACAACCAAAATGAAGGGACTTGTTAGTAACTGCACACACATTTACCCAGATTATGTGCAGCCTACACCCATGCATGTGAAAACGGATGTCAGTAATAGGTCAAATGTCACCTACACTACAGAAATAAATAGCACAACTATATTGGTACATTATTTAAAGGAAAACTACACCTTCTCCAACTGTTTAACTTGACTCTTAGGTTGCTTTTCTTCCTACAATATGATTCTAGTACTGTGTAGATACCTGAAACCTGTTTGTACTTTATGAAACTTTCACTTCCTCATTTTGGTATCAAAGGAAGGGAAAGAAAACCCACTTTTTTAAGCTTAACTTCTCATATAAGTTGCAGAGGAATTTGTCTACACCTGCATGACATACCAAAGACAGAGAAATTTGAAGTCAGGACCTCAGGCTGCTGTAAACAAGACAGAGATATGTGAAACTGTTTTCCACTGCCTTTATTGTGGACAAGAAGAAACCTTGCACTGATTCACAGCTTCTTCCAATGTAGCCATGCCTTTCATAGCAAAACAGTGCAATTAGATCAGTCAGTGGTTCAAAGGCAGCTGTCACCTCTTTTGACAAATTTACATAAGCAACATCACAGTATTGAAATGCTAAGCTTTAACCTTTAAATGTTTATTGTTTGTACTACTTTACATTTTAAGATGACTTGAATAGAGTATCAAAGATATCTGTAATATTTAGAGAAAAGTCAGAAAATATTTTTTCTTGTAATTCTTGTAAAGTATCAGCACATTTACCAAAGTGTACAGGCAGGGGCAGTCAATTCATCTCAGACTACAAAAAGGTACTTTGAACAAAGGTTTGCAGTTTAGCAACTGTCTTGGTTGCAACTGTATAATTATAGTATAGTATAAAACAGTTGATTGAACTCCTTACACCACTTTGTTCGGCTTTGGTTGGCAACAGTAGAAGCAATGAGGGTGATGGCATGTCCGAAGGGACGGGTGAAAACGGATTTTCTAAGCACAAAAGGAAAAGGCATCATATTGAACAGAGCCCTGGGCGGATGGAGGAAGCGGAACCGAATGGTAGCGACTTCAATCCTGCCAACACACCCCTGGCTTTACACACATCTAATGAGTGTCTGAATCGCAATGAGAGTCGAGTTTCAGGTGATGTCCGAAGTAACCAGAGAAACTGTATAGGCTCTAAAGCCTCAGGTACTGTTCCCACTATTTCTGATAGTTTCAACTTAATTGAATGGTTGAAAAATCCCATGAATATTAACTTAAATGGGGCAGAGGAAGGTGCACCGATGGATGGTGACCCTTATGCTCTGAAAATTGATAAATTAACTGGACTGATGCACAGATACAAATCTTTGAATATTGAAAATTGTTATCTTATGGAATGTATTAAACAAAAAATTGTACCAAAGGGTTTAAGGGTTTGGAAGTACCCTAACAATGCAGAACCTGGTACATCATTCCATACAGAGCTTATAAATGTTTTTAATGATTGTGGTATTAGTATTTTGAGGCTCATTATTAAAGAGAATAATAGAAAGTTAGAAAAATTAGAACAGGAAATCATAGTCTTGGACGGTTTTATTAAAAAGGATATGTTGTTCGAAGTTAAAAGTGAAAAAGAAAGATACTTTAGCATAGGTTCAGTTGTGGATGCTAAATGTATTTTGTGAGAACAAAGAAAGATTAAGAAATTAAGGAGGGATATCGAGGAATATCAAAATGATGTGAGTTATCCAAAGCCACCTACTATGAAATGGGAACATAATGGCAGAGTGAGCTTTAACAAGAGCAACATTAAAAACAGTTCTAGAAATACACATGGTGAAGAATATGAGTGGACAGATTATGACACTGAATTTCCACCATTGACAAATGAGACAGTGCAATATGGTAACAATAAACGGTTCCAAAATTTTCAGCGGAGGGGAGGGAGAAGGGGGAGAGGGAGATATTAGACAACTTAACAAATACCCTTACCCCCACCCCCATTTGTTCCCCTAATGAGACTGCACTTTCTACACAGAATTTGATACCTGTTCCTAGACTAACAACAGAGATTGATTTGGATGTAGGTATCCTACATACAGGAACTACTCATACACTTAACAATTTTTCTATTTATAATTTTAGCAACATTTCTATCAACAAAATACACTTTGATGTCCTGAGTAAAGGATTTAAATTCATTCCTAATATGAAAGGCGACCTAGTTCAGACTATAATAGATATGAAATTGTTCTTAAGGAAGGTGAATCTACAGGTCACACTACCCCCTAGGAATATGGACATTGTTCCCCAACAATGCATGCTTACTAGAAAAAGTACGTTTAATCCGCCCTACCACCCACAAATAAAAAACTTAGATTCAGTATTGGAGAAGAAAATTAGAGAAGAATTTAAATTTACAGTTAAAGAATATAATATTACAGAGGAAGAATCTAAGATGTTGAATGAGTTAAGGTTTAACAATCAAGTTAGAATTATGAAACCTGATAAAGGGGGAGGGGTGGTTATTATGGATAATATTATCTATGATGGAAAAATGAATATGATTTTAGGTGATGACAATAAATATAGAATAGTTTCCTTGAATGAAGTTCAACTGGCCTATCAAAAAATAGATAATATTCTAGACAATATGCTTTTGGAAGGTACCATAGATGTTAAACTGCATCAATTTTTATATGTATCTAAACCTAAGATACCTGTTATCTTCGGAATACCGAAGATACATAAAAATGTCAGTGACCCGCCCTTAAGACCGATAGTGGCAGCGGATGGTTCCAAGACTCTTACCTTGGCTAAATATGTGGATATTACAACAAAACATATTTGTACCAACAATAAACACATATTAAAGGACTCTTGGGACCTGCTGAGGGACATCAATGCTGGTTTATTTACTAATGATCTTATTTTTGTGACAATTGATGTCATTGATTTATTTTCATGTATACCCCACCATGAAGGTATAAGGTTGTTTGAGGACATGGTCTTTATTGACAAAAAATTGACACATTCAGAAAAAATTGCAGCAGTAACATTGGTTGAAGTTGTATTAAGGAACAACTTTATTGTCTTCAATGATGAATTTTTCCAGCAAATCAGTGGTGTAGCAATGGGTGCGGCTTGCGCACCAACCTATGCTAATATTGTATTAGCAGCATGGGAATCTAATTTTGTTCTTAATTCCGGGTATGTACAATATTGGACACTTTACAGACGTTTTTTAGACGACATCGTCATTTTTTGGACGGGGGGTAGTGAAAAATTTCTGGAATTTTTTAATTATATCCAGAATACTACCAATTTTTTAAGATTTACATATACCATGTCCGCTGATAGATTGCAATATTTGGACGTAGAAATATATAAGAACTTGAGTAATATGGATTTTGAAACTAAGGTTTTTAGAAAAAGCACCTTCTGTAATTCTTTTTTACATTTCACTAGCGCGCACCCCCCACATTGTAAAAAGAACATTGTCAAGGGACAATTTGTGAGGGGGTGTCGCATGACTAGTAGGAATGATGATTTTTTTAAGGAATATAATACACTGGAGGGAATGTTTTTAGCTAGGGGCTACCCACATGAATTTATTACCAATATTAGAAAAGAAGTAGAACAGAACAGATTAACAAAATACAAACCAATAAAAGGCATAGATTTGATTACTAATGAAAATAATTTGGAATCCCCTGTTGAGAGCAATAATATTGGTGGTAAAGATGAGTCCCAGTATAATTCGGCATTGGTAATGGAGTTTAACACTTTCAACACTAAAGTGAAAAGGATTTTTCAGAAAGAATGGAGTAATTTTATTTCCTTTTCTGATATTTTGAATATTAAAAAAGAAATGCCTAAAATAGTGTACAAAAATGGCAGATGTATAAAAAATCTGCTGGAAAACAACAATGTAAATAACAATCGAACTTCTACTAAAATGCTACTATTTAATAATAATAATAATAAAAAATATGGAACATATCAGTGTGGACACTGTAACCAGTGCCCATACATTAGTAACAAGATAGAGATTTTGTTACCAGCTAGGGACATCAACATTTTTGCTTCTGGTTATTTTAACTGTGATTCACAAGGGGTGGTATATCTAGCTTTGTGCTTAGAATGTAATTCATATTATGTGGGGAAGACTGAAAGAGCATTGAAGAAGAGAATTTATGAACATATCTACGAAATATCAAAGAAAAAAGAAACAAATGCTCTATTCAAGCACACATTAGATTGTAATAATGCTAGATTCTTCTTCTTTGTATTGGATCAGGTTAAAAAGGAAATAAGGGGAGGCCTTTGGGAAGAAAGATTAGAATTTAAAGAGCTTTGGTGGCAGATTTTGTTAGATGCAACAAGTAGCCCTGGTCTTAATGACCATACTTCTTTAACCTCTGTGTTAAAATTGAGAGCAGCTAAAATTTAGTATTTACTAGCAATAGCTCTCTAAGAACAGCAGATGGTGCTATTTTAATATATTTTTTCTGAACATGATATAAAGGAAAGGAATTTTATAACATATTTTTTAAAACAACAATATTAATAGTTTATAATTATATATTTATATATACAATATTTATTTAATATATGTTTTTAACTTAAATCTATATTTATTGTGGAAAATTGGATTTTAAATAAGGGTGAAAAAGTTTTAATTTCATTATGAAGAACATCAAAGTGTGTTTTAATTGTGAGCTAGTTATTTAATGAGCCTTTTTTAGCAGGTTTATGTAATGAAATTATAAAATAATGAATTTTATTGGTTGACTTAAAGCACATGAGAGTATATAATATGTAATTAGAGATTTTACGCTTGTCTGATGAAGTCTTACATGTTTGTGGAGACGAAAACGCATACTGTGTGTTTTTCAAAACAGCGTTAACGTTTTCTGTGGATTTGTTCTTGGCATTATCGAATAAAGTGTTCTGGTGTTCAGCTGGTGGAGTGCTTCCGTGTTTGGTTTAATAGTATAAAACAAGCCCTGAGACACACAAATGAGGGCCACTCAAGAAATAAAAGAAACAGTCCTGTTACAGACAGTATACAAGATGACAGTAACTGACACTAATCCCATTATATCTTAATGGAATAGGAATACACCACTACATCCCTATGTTTAGCATGACTCATATAAAGCAGACTTGTAATGGATTATGGGAAAGAGAAAGGCTTAAAGAAAATAAGATCACATTGATATTTCAAGCACCATTGAGAGCCATTTTGCAGAAAATATATTAAAATTCTATAGGGAGCAGTCAGAATGATTTTGAGATGTTAAAATAGCTCAGAAAACAGAGATAAAATAGATTTTTTTAGTTCTAAGGTTGAGTTTTACTTTAAAGTTGTATACTGACAATAGACATTCCCCAGGATTCACAAAGCCTCCGTGTAAGAGTTATAACTCTTACACGGAGGCTGCAGTTAAACGGAGTGATGTCAGCATGCTTTGCATATTCATGAGAGCATGCTGAATCACACCTAAGTCTAACACGGTCCATGTAAGACAGTAGGGGGCGTGTCCGTAGGCCGAGCCCTGCAAGCGGACATGCCCCCAGAAGTGTCAAAGTGCCCAAAGTAAACACCCACAACAGAGTCCACGGAAATGTGAATAAATACAACACAACACATGCCCCCACAGACTATAAACATAAAAGATATATAAATGAACATGTTATATATTTTTTTTAAATTGTAAAGATGTTTAACCGTGAGTGCGCTCGTTTGCGCGGGGCGTGCCCGTAGCGCAGCTACAGTTAGCAGTCAGTGGGAAAGCATATAAGAACTAAATATGAAAAATAAACCAGGAAGCAATAGCGTAGCGGTAGAGATGTTGGCTGAAGAGCAGGCATTCATGGTTCGAGCCCCCCCAACACCAATTTTTTTTTTCAAAATAAGCAGGAAACAAGTCCCTGACAAATATGTACACATAAAACCCCAATATATGTAAAATATAATGAAATTGCCCATTTATATTGAAGAAATGTGAGGTAACAAAAGAATAAAAAATGCCAGATGTGCCCATAGATGAGCTACAGTTTAACAGGGTGAGTGCATCTGCCCGTAGATGAGCAGTGATTTAACTGGTGCAAAATGAGTGCCCGTAGCTGAGCAGTGGTTTAACATGCTAAATCTATGTGCCCCTAACTGAGCTGAGCGTAATATGCATGCCGATAGCCAAATGAGGCATAAACCAGTGTACCCCGTTTGCGCGGAGCTGCGCACAGCGCAAACGAGCTAACCAACGGGCAACGTTGAGCAAGCCGTATCAAAACTGCCTTTACACAGACACACCCCTCAGCATGTTTAGACAGTCATGAAAAATAAAAAGCAGTGGCCAGGTTCGAACCCAGGATACTATACACCATAGTCAAGGTACAGAACCACTAAGCCACGACAGCAGTACCTGTAAATGCAATAATAGCTAATATATAGGAATGAATACAAACTAGAGCATGACAATGCAGGTTTACTGAAGTTGATACAATTCCAAAATGGCCAATCACAGATATGTGTGGGAAAAATGGACTATATAAGCCCCATAGGTGGGAATACACAGCATAAACGATTGTAGAACAGACCTACAGGCAGAATGTCAGGAGTAGGAGAGGGTAGTCGCTTTCGAGCACAGAGGTGGGGTGTTGAGGAGTCCAGGTACATGGCCTGGCTCCTAGTCCACAATCATGAGGCCCAACTCATGCAGGGCCAGGTCCTCTGGGGAGCATACAGGGCTGAGGCGTGGGACCGGTTGGCTCATGATCTCACCAGTGCCACAGGGATTCCAAGGACTGGTGAGCAGGTCCGTCACCACCATGCGGACCTGAAGAGACGCAAGCAGGACCAACTGAACCTTTGGATCCAGGAGGCCCGGCAAACACCCAACGCCCCACTACTGAGTAAGTAACATTTAATTATGTATGTAAAAAATTAAACTAGCTGATATTATGGAGATGTGTATTCCAATATTATTTCATTTATATTACAGCTGCAGGTGTCCGTTCTGCGAACCGCAGAGCCTATGGCGATAGGCTGGTGTGGTTGCGCCACCAGGCAGGTCAGTAATCCACTACCAGTAACTGTAAAGAAATATAAAAGTATGACAGTCAGCAAAAGAGTGCAGTGTAGTCAGTAAGAAATAAAATCTGCAAGTAACAGTGTGAAAGTGTATGCAAGTATTGCTTGATTACAAGAGTTTTCAGCCTGTAAGTTTAACCTAAACATGAAACTGTCCGACATATATTCTGAAATAAAAATGCCCTGCCTGTAAGAAAATAGTACACAACCTGCAGCAGGCTGAAAAGTATAGCTGCAGTAGGTGATGAAATCACATGTGTGAAATATATCCCTGTGGAAATATTGAAACATGACAGAAGTGAGACTGCTGGAAAGGATTGTAATAACTACTGTTAAAACATGTCAATAAAGCCTAGAAGTACCATCCTGAATAGTAAAATGAAAGCAAGTGAGAGAGTGTGAGAAAGTGCCATGAATACAGCAATACAGTAGTAATAACCCCTGAATAAAGTATACTGCAGTCAAGACAGAATGAAATGCATGTGAGATTCAAAACCTAACAGCAAAATCTGTTCAAAGTGTTGTGTATCCCAAAATCAGGATATGTTGCTCTCAGTCTGCAATATGCAGATAGGATGTTTGTCTGATATACCAAACATCCACACTTGTCTACAGCTATATAAAGCAAATGTAGCCCTGATGTAGCTGAACAAAGCTAGATATGAATGTGTATGAAGAACCATAAAATGTATATTGATGTTGCATTAACAGTCCTATCACCAAGTTGAAATAGTTATCATATAGGAAACTGTAGTTAGAACAGTAGTGTGCATATAACTGTAGCTATTAGAAATGTACAGCATATGTATTGTTATTCGAAGGTGTTAATATTACTTTCTTCACCCCACCCTATAACCACATATAACCCATTCCACGTGAAAACGGTATGTGCAATCACAATTAACACCCCTGGACGTTTGTCCTGTTGGGTCATATATATTTGCATGTCTGTTGATGCCTCTGCCCTGTTCATACATCCACACCTGATGGCCTGTTGCCATCAATTAACCCTGCATGTTGTTGGACTGTGTATTTCTGTTCAAATTATGCATGTGTTATGCACGCTGTTCAATGGTGTGAATATCTGGGTGTTTGGTTAATGGGAATACTAATGCATGCTGTTACAACTAATTGTGAATGGTATTATATGTCACTAACCCAAACTGTCATGGCATAATGCAAAACATAGTACGACAGGGAAGGCGGGTACCAGCGGGCCCACCTCTCCCACCTCAGCTGGTGAGTGCACCTGGCACTAGTGCCGAGTCCGGACCCTCCTCCGGTGGCCCTGTGCCACCTGCGGGTGGAAGCGCTGCAGGGGATGGGGCTCGCCCCCCCCTCTGCAAGTGTGGCCGGAGGGGATCCACCACTCACCCTCCGTAGCGTCCGGACTGTGGTGCGTAGGGAGATTCGGGACTCTGTTCTCGAGCCCCTACGCCAGCCCGAGGCACGGGTGGCGCAACTAACAGGCATGCCTGTTGCCCCGCCTACACAGCCCCCAGCACAGCCCCGTCCTGGGCAGTGAAGGAACAGTGGCAACTGCCTATGGGTGGGGATATCAGTTCCACTGTTGCCATCTGTGGGCTCATGGGCTCTGGATATCCAAACCTCCGTCCCCGTCAATTGTGTAACCCCCCCACACGTGTCATACACCGCCCCTGTATGCGTCTTGTTTGTCTTGTCTGTTTACCTACCCAACCTACCTCCCCAGCTGTACCGACTACCTTCACCTGACATACCACTCTCACCTGAAAAAAAAAAAAAGGGCACTCTGTACCCACAAAAAAATTACGCCCCATACATAGCTGCCCATTCCGCACACATGTCTACTGGACAGGGAACCTATCAATTCCAATTGGCTGTACAACACGTATTATTGTTGTCCTGACACCTCTCTCAGGGGTGGAAGGTTTCAAATGTCACACCAAATTCCATACATATGCACAGCTGTTGCTGATGAAGAAATGGGCAGCTATGGGCCTTACCTACATCCCTCCTGCACATCCCAAGCTTGTTTCCCTACTGTCCTACCCTCTTTGTGACCCCTTTTTCACCACTTTCCTGTCTCCCCATTTTTCTTTTCTTTCAAAGAAAATAGCTGGTGTCTTAAGAGTAAGCACGTTTAAGCAGTTGTAAGCGGGTGTGCGTGGAGCTAACCGCCAGTGCGCATACGTGAGCTCCATGCAAACCAGTGCTAGCCTGGTTACAACTGCTTAAAAGTGCCTTAGTCACTTTGATTGACAGGTCCTGTACTCAGTTCAAAAGCAAAATAAAATCCCACTGTGAGTCCCGAACCCAGGACCTTAGCAACTGTAGTCTGCATGACTTACCACTAAGCCATGACTTTTACACAAGAACGTTGTGCTAAAGTAAATATATCATGTAATAGTAGGAATGAATGTAAAGGGAATATAGATGTGTAATACACAAAGCATGACATTTAGAATTACTATCAAAACTAGTGGATTTCCATAATAGTAGTGTGTGAACAGAAACAGCCATGCTAGTTGGAAGCTAGTAGGTAATAATGTCACTATAGCACCTTGCAAGACACACACATACTCACAGCAGGATAAGCACTGCCCATACCCCACAACCTCTTACAGGAACACATCTGGACCAAGTAATAAAATATGTGGAGCAAAGGCCCAAAACCAGGGACACATTACAAATAATGTTACAACAAACGCAGACAGTTCAGAAAGTAACAGGGTCTGCACTTTGTGGGATGTTTGGAAGGGTATGCAATCTGGAACTTGAATGTTTGTCACCATATTCTGACTTGAGCCCAGAGTGACTTGCCAGAAAAAGGTGTGCATGAGATATTGACCAAAATATGAGGCAGAAATGTGGACAACCTGCAAATATCTGTACACATGACGGGTCCGACACCACCATATTTGAATAGTTAAGAGCCTAGACATAGCAACAGTGAATGACTTACAGGGATGCCCCACAGACCCCATGTGAAATGTACAAACAGTAGGCAGAAAGGTGTAACACATGCAATGGTAACTATGGAGTCCTGAAAGTATTCACCACTTGCATGGCAGAAAAAGTGTAGTAATACATATGCTCATGCTAACCCACAGTCACAACTGCAGCATACCAGACATTTTAATGGATGTACCCCACTGATATGTACCATTCCATGAGGCACATAACAAATGAAGCTGAAAGTCTCTGGGGCCTGCTCAGCAGCATACTCAAATACCCTAATAGATGTCAAGGCCCACACCATGGCCAGACCACACTGCATGCTGTAACACCCTAGCAGATATAGCAAGCATTCCAAGGTGTGAATGTACATGGAAAATAGGAAAGCTACAGCAGCACACTACAGTCAAGACACCTAGCAGGCATACAAGTAGTGACTGTAAAGGGCAACTATTGAAGCCTTAGCAACAAAGTGCAAGCAAAAGTGAAAGGAAAGCACACACACACACACACACATTAACAGTAGTAGTAGTTGTAGGTGTCAGTGTACATACACAGTTAGTACAGCAAACTGGAGAAATGAATGGAGGAATGTTAATCCACAACACACCTGGAAATATGAGAGAGATACCAACCTTTACACTCACAGAACATTGTCCACAGCATAACAGCATGGTCCCTGCCCTTAAAATCTGAAAGGGCTACGCCTATCTCACATACCTTTTTATAGCACTGTTCTGAAATCACAGTGAGAACTGCAATCAGTACACAAATGGCTGCATGCAATTAGCAAATGCTGGCTAACAATTGGTGCAGAGGCCATCACATGGGCATATGCAGATACCTACAAAAGTATGCTGTACTCCATGTCCACACATGCAATACTTTCATTGCACCCTGAGAAGGACGTGAGAGACAGACAGAGAGAGAGAGAGAGAGAGAGAGACAGAGACAGAGACAGAGAAAACTGCAATTAAGCAGACAGAAACAAATTGTTCAGCAACAGCTACCTGGAAGCTGACAACTGGGAAGTGGAGCAGCAGGACAGAGAACCAGACAGCAACACACGCAGCTGTGACAAACACAGGTAATGTAAAGTAATACTATAAAGGTCTACATACTGTGAACCCTCCATATGTGTCATTGGTCTGTATCCATATGTATATGAAGATGTGTAAAGGGCAGGGGACATACAGCAACTATCAGTGAAGGCTGTACATACATTTGTATGTGAGAGCATCTATGTGCACATATCAATGTTGTTTGATTGTAGGTTGTAGTGCCATGTACAAAGTAGGTTTCACAGTTATGTATGTTTAGCAGTATGTTAGTGTGTGTATACAGTATGGTAGACAAATATGTTGATATACCTGTCTAACATATGGATACGTATGTATGTCAACATATGTATGTGTATATATATATATATATATATATATATATATATATATATATATATATAGATATAGATATATATGATATGCATATATGTATACATACATAGAGAGAGAGATGTAGGAATACATAGACAGACGTAGATAGAATATTGTACAAACATATCTATGTAATGCACACATACAGATATAGATATATGTAGATACATATACATAGACAGACTGATCTGACTACCTACAGGTATGACTGTATATGACGACCTGCAACACAGCCTGTCCCACCCTCTGTCACTCACACCCCTCTGTGCCCCCTCCACATCTATTGCAATATATGTACATCAATATATATATGTGTATATGTATACGGACATATATATATATATATATATATATATATATATATATATATATATATATATACATATAGATATATCTATATACATATATATATATATATATATATATATATATATATAGAGAGAGAGAGAGAGATGTATATAACTTCTGAGTGAGGCACATGTGTACAGATGTATTGCAACAGGTGCCTGGTGACAAAGGCATGGAGTGAACACCAGTGTCAAAACCGGAGTACCATACCACATTCCAGATCACCTACACCAGTAACCACCAGAAATGTGATTGGCTGCCCACCACTGCATGTGTCAGGGGTGAACAGGGTCATAAATGTGTACAATAGTGGCCCCAATGATATTCACAGTGGCACACTATCCCTGGAATACCTGCACATGGTATGTGTCAGCGGACATGGTGAGTCAGCTATGGACATGTAGGTCGGTGTACCTCCACACCACATAATGGATGCCATGGTATGGACCTCACATGACAGCTACAGATATGGAGAAGGACACAGTGACATGTACAACACTGTGACAATGCACTCAAACACATTACCAATGCACAGTGACTGACAACACCACAGAGTACACATATGCTACCCACATAGAGGTTACCACTCCCAGATTTACATATGTAAGTCACACCCATGACAGATGTCCAACAACCATAGTAACACCTCACACCATCCACAACCTAAATGTCTGCTGTGTGTCGTCTGTGCCACTGCAATAGAGTGCACATGTGGAGGTAAGCGTTCCTACCCACAGATAAGACATACCCTGCAATAAACCACACAGTGTTAAGAAGCAAGACTCCCCATGAGTGCATGTCACACATACCCCTGCTGAATGTTAATCAGATAGGTAATATGCCATATGAGTCACCCTGTGTAACTGTGTGACAGCAGCAGGTACCATCACACCACATGTGTCACAATGGTCAGGGTAGCAGAACAGTATGCTGCTGTAGTCCCAGGGGCAATAGCATATTGTATAGTATTGTATTGTAATGTAATGTATTGTGTTGTATTGTATTGGTATGTTGAGGTGCCTCCTTCATGGAGTGGAACCACTGCTGCTGTGCGCCAGTGTACAGGTACATATCCTGTAGTCAGGCTAGTGTTACATAGCACTTCTATATGTGTGTTTAGCTTCTGTCAGAGTTTATGTAGCATGCAACTGGGGATACCATCAGGTCCCATCCATGCTGTGTATTCTGCTGTCCTGCGGGTGTCTCTCACCTGGACATCTGTGATGACAGGGAGGTTACAGTCAGCTGGGATAACTATGCCTTATTTCGGGAGAGGGCGGGTGACACCTGCACTGAACCTGTCTGCCACAATGTTGTCGATATCTGTGGTGTCAGTGAAATATTTGTTGTTGTGTACTACCTATGGGCATAGAGGATGGCTCCTGACCAGGTTGCTAACATAACTGAAGAAGGCCTTCTGGTTATCTGTAGTGTCACTCTTGATTTCCCTCTCAAAATTGCCCATGTATTTTGTATGATGGAAAATAGATCTTTACTAGTGCTGCTCAGACATGCCCTCCCTTTATGGAATTATGCTCTGTCTTGCAGTAGCTTCCATCTTCTGTAATACAATCTGTCTATGGCTGGGGTCCACCAGACAGGATGCTGTCCCTTTGTGGAGAGTGTCTTGGTCATATATGGGATTGCATGATCCATGCATTCTCGGAGATGTCTGTAGAAAGCAATTGTGTAGGGGTCAGCATTGTGGGTTGTATCTGCCACTGGCCCAGTGGGCTGAAAGGATACCATATCACTGTTACAAAGTGTAAAGTTTGTATCTGTAATGTTATGCACTATAGTCGTTTGTGCTGGTGGTGGAGGTGGGATATGTATATCCAGGGCAATCAGTGTGTGGTCAGCTCACAGTAGTTGATGATGTAGGCCATAGAGTACCTAGATACAAACCCCCAGAGTGAGGAGGTGCTCTTGACCTGAATCAGTGTTCTGACTGCTGGGGTTTGGTAGTATGTCGTATGGAGTCTGCCAGGTACTGTTGCACAGTTGCTGGCTGAGCACTGATACCTGGCCATCTACATGTGTATCCACCAATAGACAGGCAAATGCTACATATGTGAGATATGTTGTATCATAACAGTCGAGTAGCATGTGTGCCAAATTCTGCTAACATATATTGCTGATACCAGGTTATTTTCTTTCTCAGGTACATGGCCCACCCGCGGAATCCCACCTACTCCACAGCTGAGGATGAGGAGATACACCAGAGCCTGGTGCAGGATTATGCAATACTCTTTTCCCGCACCAGCCAGAATCAGCAGGAGAGGGCTGCACTGTGGCAAGACCTTGTCCGTCGGGTAAATGACATAGGCACGCATAATAGGACATATGAGCAGGTACGACATCACTGCAGTGATTTAATCAGACATGTCCGTCAGCGTCCGTCGGATATCCACAGGCAACAGGTCGCCACAGGTGGTGGGGTGGCTACACATCCCCCACTCACCAGACTGGAGGGACTACTCATGAGTGTAGTGGCTCCAGTCTGCCAGCAACAACAACAGCAGCAGACATGCATTATGATGGAGGCTGGAGCCACACAGCAGCAAGACAGTGAACGTGCAGGTAATATGCCATATGTATAGTTGACTGTTGTGTACACTGGTAGTTAATGCATGTGTGAGGTGTGTCCTTGGTTTGTAGCTGTCACCATAGTATTTAATGTGCAAGTGTGATATCTTCAATATTAGCTGCTGACCTGTGAAAGGCGACTGTTGTACTACTGACCTGTATCATACTCAGTAACAATGGCACAGTTGTGCCCACTGACATTAGTTTTTCACGTCTGCAGGACCCTCTGTTATAACAGCAATGCAGCCTATCCATGCTGGTGAGTGTGTATTAACAATTCCTGTAATAGTGTTGATAGTAATAGTACTATTTGGCTCACTTAGTAGTGCTCTTTGTATGCATGTAGGTGTGTCTGTGTGTTGATATCACGCATACTGAGTACTGTACAATTGTGTGAAACTGTGTGCATGTGTGCATGTGTGCATGTGTGCATGTGTGCATGTGTGCACCTGTGCATGTGTGCATGTGTGCATGTGTGCACCTGTGCATGTGTGCATGTGTGCACCTGTGCATGTGTGCATGTGCATGTGTGCACCTGTGCATGTGTGCATGTGTGCATGTGTGCATGTGTGCACCTGTGCATGTGTGCATGTGTGCACCTGTGCATGTGTGCATGTGTGCACCTGTGCATGTGTGCATGTGTGCACCTGTGCATGTGTGCATGTGTGCATGTGTGCATGTGTGCACCTGTGCATGTGTGCATGTGTGCACCTGTGCATGTGTGCACCTGTGCATGTGTGCATGTGTGCATGTGTGCATGTGTGCACCTGTGCATGTGTGCATCTGTGCATGTGTGCATCGCTGGTAATGTGTAGACATTGTAAACTGTGTTTCCTGTTTCCCTCCCACAGATTCTGTTGCTGCTCTGGTGTCATGTAGCAGGGAACCTGAGTCAGGTGCCGTGGGTACTGATAATGATGACATCTGTGTAATGGCACAGGAAGGTATGCCAGGGTCTGCCATTGGTCAGCCGATTGACAGTACACAGCTGTCGACCCCATCAATGTGCACAGTTATCCTGCCAATACACCCTTTGTCACCAATGTCCCTAGGTGATGGACAGCATACAGTGGGCATTGACCAGGGTAATGTGGTATCTGTGGCACATGCCTCTCCACACAGCAGCCATGGGCATGGCCCAGAGATGGTACCACACAGACAGATGTCCAGGGGTTCTCGTGGGAGCATCCATGGGCGTACTGCCCCTGTCAGACGTGCCCACAGAGGTCTTACAACCTCAGCTATGTTTCGGACTGTCATGCAGGCACAGTCACGTATGGAACGGTACACCAGACAGGGTCTGAGGGAGCTGACAGCATGTCGCACAGCCATGACTGACAGTATGCGTGACATTGCGGCTGCCATCCGTGATTTCACTGATGTCATAGACAGACGTTGTGGGGACATATTAGACCGGTTCCACAACTACATGTCCATGAGCTAGGGCGATGGTGGGCGGTTGAGGCATCGACGTGGCCATATGCCAGCAACAGCAGCAGCTGGCAGTCGTCGCGGACGACAACAGGGCCGCGGCTGCCCCCGTAGTGCCAGCAGCAGCCCCAGCAATGCTGGGTCTGTGCTGTCATCAGACCGCCCCAGGAGACCACGTGCATGTGGCTCTGGCCAGGCCTGACAGGGATCTGTGTCCAGTCAATGAACACCTGCTTCTGATGACAGTACCCAGTCTGGGTTGGTACTGGATATGGTCCGTAGCACCCCTGCAAGGCACAGGTACTGTGTCCGTGGCCAGAGACACTGATCTGTATGACCTGGCAGGTACAGTCTGTGGCTGTCCACAAACACCAGTATATGGCAGCCATGAGGTGGAACTGTGTGCATCCATACACACATGCAAATTGACAACACCTAGGGCTACCGCATACACGCACACACTGCATCAACATTGCCCCACCTTCTACTGCTGTCCCTCACCAACACACATACACATACATGTCAATTGGTGGTATCGGTGGCTGACTCAGGCATACCAAGTTCACACCCTGTGCATATGATGAAACTGTGCCACCTCCTGCAATCTGTAACAACTGTGCAGGTACAGGTTAACATGTTGCTGATGCACAATGTGACCACATAGATGTGTAGTAATAGTATCATGTTGTTAACAGTACTGTGTGCTGAATTAATTGTGGGTATATCACAGCATGCCTGATGCAGTAAGTGTGTGATTGTCATGTCCTGTTGTCTACACCCATGGTAAGTACCATAGTGTATCATCTGCACATGTTGGCATACTGGTGGTAATGATGTCAACAGAAGGCTACATACATAGGTAGCACAGGGGATAGGGTAATGAATGTAGTAATACACAATGATGGACATGTAAATTGCAAGTGGCATGTTGCCCACACTAGACTCTGCAATGCAGATGTTTGAGGATGTTGATATGTGTGCAGTACTACACGACTGGTACAGGACACACAGGAGCACCCTAGCACTGCATGCTCACATCTCATACCATGCTAGACAGCCCCAACACACATAACTAACTGTCACAGGAGGGAGAGTCCCCATATATGTCAGGGATACTGTGGTGGCAGGCCAGGGAGCATACATTCTACTAAGTATGGAACCACTGAGTGAAGGCTCAGTGTCTATTATTTGACATGTGTATTACTGCAGGTATGAGCACATGGGTTTCTATCCAGTTATTGTACATCCTGACAGTACATGGTCTGTACACTTGTGTGCACTGAGACTGGACCCTAGCCATCTGATCCGTGTATTTCCATGTACATGTGCATAGTGCCTGCATATTTGCAGTGTTACCTACTGGAACTGGTACAGCTTGTTTGTTGTACAATGGACTACATGCAGCCCTGTTTACTGTAGCTTTGTTTGCATGCATGTTTGCTTGCAATTACCCTGGAATACTGATCACACCTGCAATGCATAGTTATAGAGCTTCTGTGGACTCCTAGTGCCATCTGCATAGCCTACTATATGTATGTCCATGTCCCACTTGACAGGATGTCACTGTTTGTCCTGTTCACATGTACATTGCCTGTGACACAGTGCATATGACTTACCTGGCATGTGTCCACGTGAGCAGTCATATATGCTACTGCTAACTAATCACAGGCACTACACCTTCACATATTCATCTTCTGTTGAAATACCTGCTTTGCTAGGGACGGCCTGCACCTGTCACCCCTGGGCTTTCAGATATTGGCAAAGGCTCTTGCTACCCCCATAGTGCCTATGTTAGGCAGGGCTCAAATGACAAACCCACCTTCATAGGTATCACAAGGGATAAGAAACTAAGAGCAATGCTACCCAACGCCAGAAGTCTAAACCTCCAGATGCATGCACCCAAAACACTCCTTGGCATGGAGAACATCGATATCTGTGCAGTAACAGATGCCTGGTTCAGGGCTACTGAGAGCACACCAGCACTACCAGGTTTAACCCGGTTGATTTCTTTGAAACAGTCACCAAGGCCATTGACGAGGGGAGGGTGGTTCACACAGCCTACCTGGACCTTGCAAAAGCCTTCACAACAATACTCCACTTGGGCATTCTAGAGAAGCTCACCAGCTTAAATATAAGCCCCTATGTCACTAGATGGATTGCACAGTGGCTCAAGGACAGAACCCACATGGTTAGCATTGCTGGAGCCATGCCAGACCCCACACCAGTTACGAGTTGTGTTCCACAAGGCTCAGTCCTGGGACCTCTCTTGTTTGGCATATATTTATTGGAGGTACAGGCCAACACGGACGGACTGTGGCTGTCCAAATATGCAGATGACTGCAAACTGGCCACCATAATCGACTCTCCAGCTGACACAAGCATCTTCCAAAGGGGCATCATAGCAACAGACAACTTGTGCCAGAGCCATGGCCTTCAGCTGAACAGTGTTTAGAAAGGGGAATGTGCATCCTGTAGTCTGTTCACCTAGTTGCCAAAAGGGACATTGTCCTCACACACACTAACCCCCCTCAGCCAAAAACACACACTTGCCAATTGCAGGATTCAAACCCCTATCTGACTATGTTATGACACTTGAGACGGATGCATTAGCAGAGCATGCTATTAGCATTACTGGGAGTTTTCTCTTCTCCTGCTATACTTATACAGTGCTGACATCATCAGTGTTTAGAAAGGGGAATGAGCATCCTGTAGTCTGTTCACCTAGTTGACAAAAGGGACATTGTCCTCACACACACTAACCCCCCTCAGCCAAAAACACACACTTGCCAATTACAGGATTCAAACCCCTATCTGACTATGTTATGACACTTGAGATAGACACATTAGCAGAGCATGCTATTCGCATTACTGGGAGTTTTCCCTTCTCCTGCTATACTTATAGAGTGCTGACATCATCAGTGTTTAGAAAGGGGAATGTGCATCCTGTAGTCGGTTCACCTAGTTGCCAAAAGGGACATTTCCCTCACACACACTAACCCCCCTCAGACAAACACACACACTTGCAGGATTCAAATCCCTATCTAATTATGTTATGATACTTGAGATGGGCGCATTAGCAGAGCGCACTATTCACATTACTGGGAGGTTTCTTTTCTCCTGCTGTACTTATAGGGTGCTGACATCACCAGTGTTTAGAAAGGGAATGTGCATCCTGTAGTCTGTTCACCTAGTTGCCAAAAGGGACATTTCCCTCACACTAAGCCCCCTTAGACAAACACACACACTTGCAGGATTCAAACCCCTACCTAACTATGTTATGACATTTGAGACGGACGCATTAGCAGAGCGCGCTATTCGCATTACTGGGAGGTTTCTTTTCTCCTGCTATACTTATAGGGTGCTGACATCATCAGTGTTTAGAAAGGGAATGTGCATCCTGTAGTCTGTTCACCTAGTTGCCAAAAGGGACATTTTCCTCACACACATTAATCCCCCTCAGACAAAAACACACACTTGCCATTTACAGGATTCAAACCCCTACCTAACTATGTTATGACACTTGAGACAGACGCATTAGCGGAACACGCTATTCGCATTACTGGGAGGTTTCTTTTCTCCTGCTGTACTTATAGGGTGCTGACATCATCAGTGTCTAGAAAGGGAATGTGCATCCTGTAGTCGGTTCACCTAGTTGCCAAAAGTAACATTTCCCTCACACACACTAACCCCGCTCAGACAAACACACACACACTTGCCATTCGCAGGATTCAAACCCCCTATCTAACTATGTTATGACACTTGAGACAGACGCATTAGCAGAGTGCACTATTCGCATTACTGGGAGGGTTCTTTTCTCCTGCTCTACTTATAGGGTGCTGACATCATCAGTGTTTAGAAAGGGAATGTGCATCCTGTAGTCTGTTCACCTAGTTGCCAAAAGGGACATTTCCCTCACACACACTAACCCCCTTCAGACAAACACACACACTTGCCATTCGCAGGATTCACACCCCTACCTAACTATGTTATGACACTTGAGACGGACACATTACCAGAGCGCGCTATTCGCATTACTGGGAGGTTTCTTTTCTCCTGCTGTACTTATAGGGTGCTGACATCATCAGTGTTTAGAAAGGGAATGTGCATCCTGTAGTCTGTTCACCTAGTTGCCAAAAGGGACATTTCCCTCACACACTCTAATCCCCCTCAGACAAACACACACACTTGCCATTCGCAGGATTCAAACCCCTACCTAACTATGTTATGACACTTGAGACGGACACATTAGCAAAGCACACTATTCGCATTACAGGGAGGTTTCTTTTCTCCTGCTGTACTTATAGGGTGCTGACATCATGGGTGTTTAGAAAGGGAATGTGTAACCTGTAGTGTGTTTTCCTAGTTGCCAAAAGGGACATTTCTCTCCCACAGACTTACACACACACCAACCCCACTCACTCATACACACACACTGAGCATTTACAGGATTTGAAACCCCTACCTAACTATGTTATGACACTTGAAACAGACACATTAGCAGAGCACGCTATTCGCATTACGGGGAAGTTTCTTTTCTCCTGCTGTACTTATAGGGTGCTGACATCATCTGTGTTTAGAAAGTGGAATGTGCATCCTGTGGGGAGGCAGACACCAAGCACACTCTGGCTAAGCTGTAATTCCCTAGGGCAAACAGCCTAGTGTTGACCTCTACACCCATATGTTTAATTGTCAAATACACATTATTTGTTGCTGATAGACTGTTTGCACATCTTTATTGCCATAGCATTCCCTGTTTGTATGAACAACTTGTGCATCTGTGGAAGATGTTTGCATAAGGGAGGGATCCACTATATCACGTATGTCTCTGTAGTTATTTAACTGTGTGCACTGGGCAGACTGCTGTACTGTGGTTGGTTCCTGGAATAACACATAAAAATACCAGATATGTGTGTCCAACTGCTAAACCGAGATTTGGCCTAAGTGTGTGAGCATGCCCAGTTCAGCCTTCCCATGGCATGTTGTCTGACATATGTCTCATTTATCAAAGTGTGTGAGCATGCCCAGTGTGAGCATTCCATATGTTTGACTCTGCAGCCCACCACATTTGTGGATGAGTGTGAACTTCAACAAATATCACCCGTTTATGGTTGTGTGTTGTGTCATGTTGTGTAGTTACTGTACAACTGCTTTGTGTGTGAACACAACAGGATTATACTGTGCCTGCAGTGTTTGCATGGGATACTTTGCATACAGTTGTCAACATCCTTTCACACTGACCTAACACTGTAGTACTGTATAGTGTACTGGTAGTACTTTGACTGTGGTGGACAGTATCCTGGGCTTTAGTGCTATCACTGCTTTACATTTCGATAGTGGGCACAACAGCCTGGTTAGGGGCCAGTTGTGTACATCTGACCATGTTGCATTCTGTTCAGATATGAACTACTTAAACCAGGCTTGTCCAACATTGGTAGTGTATTCCACAACATAGGTGTACATTTGCAAACACTAGCGATGTGCCCTAGTCCATGTCTAATGCTAGTTGGAGAGTGTGTTTGTCCTTCAACACACATTGTAAGTGGAGTTTTCCATGACATATGTCATGGTTAGTATACTTTGCCTCTGTCTACCTGTGACATGACAGTGATACCCAGGATAAATCTACCATCTCCCATCCACTCATCAAGATTCCTATTGAGGAAGATTGATAAGTGACTCTATGGGTAGCCTGTACTGGGGGTTCACTCATGGGTGGGGGTGGCTTCTGTGTTATGGATCACGCAGTACAGCTTGTCCTATGTAAGTCAGTGCTGGGGTTCAGGTCTCTCATGTGCATAGCTCACTGCCATTCAGATTGTACAAGGTGCAGCATGTTTATTGATGCCAGCAACACAGGCAACACATGGCATCTGTGCAAGCTCTTTGATACTCCTGATGAGGTACTGTTGGGGACTTTACGGTTGATGGAGGTGTCTGCTGAGGTACATCCCACAGGGGCTATTGTAGTCAATTGTACCGCTGATGAAGGATGACTGCAGAGCCACAATGACCTCCCTTATCTAGATCTGACAACCTTCATGATTAGGTGTGTATATGGTATGTTTCTGTAAACACTACAGCACATGTTTGTCCAATGCAGGATATCTATCACCTTGTGTCCCCAGGTCTCTCATTACATGTTAACTACATAATGGGTTAACACCTATGTGGTAATTGGTGGGCACTTACTGTATATCCACGGGGTTGACTATACACGCTTTCTGCAATTAGCTTGCTGACATGGCTATGGCACCAGTTGTCTGTTTCTATGTGGCCCTTTTGTGGGATGCTTGTGTCAGCTGGTGGATCATATGTGGTGAGCAGTTTGTAGTCCTCTGCAAACATGTTCGGACACAGTCCTTCCATGTTTGCCTGTACCTATGGGACATATATACCAGACGAGGGAGATCCCAGGACAAAGCCTTGTGGGATGCCAGTTATATCTGGTTTGTAGTCTGACATGGCTGCAGCATGTCTGACCATGTCTGTTCTGTCCTTGGTCTGGTTTGCAACCCTCTACTGACATGTGGGTTTATATTTAAGCTGGTGAGCTTATCTATAATGAACATGTAGGGTATTGTATAGAAGCCTTTGCAAGGTCCAGCTACACTGTGTGGACCACATTGCCCTCATCAATGACCTTAATGACTGTTTCAATTGAGTCAAACATGTTTAGGGGCAGGATCTGCACTTGAGAAAGCCACACTGGGTTGGGTCCGTGTCAGTAGGTCCCCAATATCTTTATGTCTGTGGTACATGCTGATCCTTTCCATAGCTGTGCAAACCGAGCTTCTCAGGATTCTGGGGTAGTAGTTTTCAGTATCCATTCAGGCAACACCTTTGTTGAGAAGGACCACTGTTGTTGTACACTGCTCTTTGGGTACATATTCTGTGGTAAGGCTGACATTGAGCAGTAGTGTGGTTTGGCATTCCATTCATCTTGGAGTCCATGTTGCACTAAGCCCAGGACACCATCTCATACCATTGCTGCTGTGTGTTTTGCTTTGTAGATGTTGGCTGTTACCTCAGCATCTGCAATATCAGGGGGCCAGCAGTCTGCTGGGATAGATATTCTGTATTCGGGGGGGGGGGGGGGGTTGCACTGCACCTGTCAGGATGTATGTTGGCAATATGTGTGTGTGTTTGTGATATTTGTGTGATTCAGGGCATATCTGTGAATTCCCAACATGGTTCCTACCATCAGTTGTGAAAGCCTTGTGATTATCCTTAGTGTCATGTACAATTTGTATCTTCATAGGTTCATAGGTTCATACTAGGCTATCCACCCTAGGGCATTTGTTAGCCTAGCCAGAGTGTGTGTGGCTTTTGCCACCCCTTGCTATGTGAATATTATGGCCATTTATGATTTGCTTTGCTGTGCCTCTGTCTGGACATGACACAGTGAAGACCCCCAGTGTAACTCTACAATCATCCATCCACTTGGCAAGATTCCTGTTGAAGAGTGTCAGTGAGGGGCTCTGCCTAACATGGAGTGGGATTCTGGTCCAGGGTGTGGGGAGCCTCTGGATTATGTATCTGTCCCACCAGCACATCCTATTTCATTATTTGTTGAGGTTGACATCTCTCACTCTCACAGCTCCGATGGATTTGAGTTTTCTGGGGTGGAGTATGTCCATTACTCCTGTGTTGGGCATGGCCTCCTACAACAGGCATGCAATGCCTCTGTGTAGGCAGTATGTGACTGCATTCAGCTGGGGTGTCTACAGCCAGGCAGCATATGACATATATTTGAGACCCTTTATCCTCTTGGTGAGGTACCTTTGAGGTCTTTCTAACTGCTGCAGGTGTCAGGTAAGGTACATCCCATATGAGGCATTGTACTAGATTATGGGTGTGATTAGAGAACAGTATAGGGGCACAATGACCTCTGTTGATGTAGATGTGAATCCTTTCCTGATACGGTGTCAAATGTAGACAGTCTTCCTAGCCACATTGGCAATGTGGGTGTCACATAACAGGTTACTGTCCACTTGTGTCCCTAGGTCCCTGGTTACTCCTTCCATACATAATGGTTTACCACCTATGTGGTAATTTGTGGTACCTTGTTTGGTATTTGGTGGGACATTCATACTGTCCAGTGTCTTCAGGACGGCTGGGTGGGGTTACTGTGTGTGAGAGTGCGGTCTGTAGCATGCTACAGACTGTACAGCAGTCTTGCCTACAGTTAGTTGCACATGGGTGGACTCCAATGCCTTGTGCATTGTCAGTTACCTGGACGTATGGGTGTCTGTGCTGACTATGGATACTCACCCTCCTTTTATGTTTTGTTCCAGGTTTTGGGGCCATGACACATGATATGTGGTATAACCTGGTAGTGCTGGTGTGCTGTCAGGAGGCTTGCAGCAGGTTTCTGTCACTGCACAGACATCAATGTTCTCCATACTGGGGATGGCCTTGGGAGCATGCATATTGGGGTGTACACATCTGGCATTGGTCAGCATTTACCTTATGTTTCTTCCCACTTATGTTTTCTAGGGTGGTGGGTCAGTCTTTTCAGCCTTGCCTACAAAAGGCTCTATGGAGGTGGCAAAGGCCTTATCCAATATTCATACGCCCAGGGGTAACAGGTGCAGGCCATCCCAAGAACAGCTGTGTGGCTTGTCAAGCATGACATCCCAAGCAGACAGACATTGGATCCCCTTGGAATGACACCAGTAAGTGTGCCACTTGCTATGACTGATCATTCCATGTTTGTACTGTGGCATTATTCTTGGTAAGGGTAGGATGCTGCAAACAGTGAGTGTCATACCGGCCTGGACTACATAATCAGATAGCTCATCTATGTCTCTTTTCATGTAGTCTAGGGCGGTACATCTCAGGTCATTCACACCAGCATGGACTATGACTGCATCATATTTCTACTTGCTTTGGAGTGACCTGCATACTTCTGTTATGTGGCATATTGTGGCAGCCTACAGGCAGCTTACTGTACCCTTTCCCTTGTTCAGTCTGGTGTGCAGGACAGCAGTGTGTCTGACTATGGGGTCACCTATTACAACTGTATCAGGCATGTTGTTTCTCCTTCTGGCCTGTGACTGTTTGGCACACCAGCTTTGTGTACTATGTGTTGCATGTGCTATGTTTGGAGGTTGTTTGATTGGGTGTCTGCTTTAGAGGCCTCTGTTGGTGTGCTGTGTTTGTAGTTTGTGCCTCCGGGAATGTTTTTCTGTGTTTATGTGTTTGGTTTGCAGTTGTGATAGGTCTATGTGGGACTGTGTTTGTGGTGTGTGTGGTTACCTTCTCCTCCTGACTTGTTTTGGGAGTACTGAGTTGAGGGAGCTCAGCCTCCAGTTTGGATAGATGGTTGCATCTCTCACATATATTTGTATTTCTTGGGTGGAGTTGGGGGTTGTCTGTGTATTTGGGGCAGGTGTAACATTACCTCAGGATTCACAGATTCCACTTGCTGTGGCTGGCCTTAGTGGATTGTATGTGTGGACAGATTTTATTGCCATACTACTGATCAGTGATTACTTCATTGTTTATGTTTGCTCTATCATGTAGTAGCTTCCTCATTCTCTTGCATGGTTTGGTTATGGCTGGTGTCCACCATGCCAGATTTCTGCAGTATGGCATTGTGTCTTGTTTTAATTTAGGACTGCATAATCCAAGCATTCCTGGCAGTGTTCATGGAATGGCTGTATTACAGGTTCTGAGGTGTGGCCCATATTTTGCACCTGCACGGGACCTTTAATGGATTCCACATCAGTTTGGAGGAATGCAAATATTGCTTAACACATGTTTTCCACTGTGGTTTTCTGGCCAGGGACTGTGGTCAGGATTTGTATATCCAGTCTGATTACTCTATGGTCTGGTTTTACCAGTGAGCAATACACTTCTGATCTTGCCATCCAGTACGCATGTTGCTGATTATCACATCCAGTATGCTTACCCCTCTTGTGGGAGTGGTACGTTGTTCCTGGGCCTTTTGGTTTATGGATTCTATGAACTTTTGTCCTACACTGTTGGAGCTAGTATAATGCTCCCAGTCTATGTCTGGGTATTTGCAGTCACCCAATATAATGTGGTTTGGAGGACTTGATATATTCATGTATCCCAGCATAGGCCGGGTGCAGTTCCTGGTGTTGGGACAGTAGTCTGTAGCAGGCTATAAACTGGGGGGCAGTTTTAGCCACTGTTACTTGAGCATGGCTAGTCCATGTGATTTTTGTTGTGGTACCAACATGGGGGTGTGGTTATCCTTGACAATTCTTGCTAGTCACCCTCCTTTTGTAGCTTGTTCCAGGTTTTGAGGCTATACAGCACAATATGAGGTGTAACCTGGTAGTGTTAGGGTGCTGTTGTGGGCCTTGGCTCAGTTTTCTGTTACAGCGCAGATATCGACATTCTCCATACTGGGTGAGTTTAGACTGCATGCATCTTGCTGTTTCAACTTATCCCTTATCTTATTCTTATCCCTTCTGATACCTATGGAGATAGGTTTGTGTTTTGAGCCTTACCTATTCAGGGCACACTGTGGGTGACAACAGCCTTTGCCAGTATCCATACGGCCTGCACTGATAGGTGCACGCCAGTCCTAGCAAGTGGTGCATCATGTCATGCTCAGCATGTCATCCCAGACTGGCACACATTGGATCCCCTTTGACTAACTGCGATACTTCAGTCAATTGTTGCACTTGATCTTCTCATTGTCATGTTGTGGCATGATGCTTGGTGAGGGTAGGATGTTAGTCAGGGTCCTCAGGTGTGCATATAGTACATGGTGTTACATTACTTAACACATAGCATTCATGCCTCAGGTGGTGCTGCAGGGCTGTCTCTGTCGGATGCGCATATTACACTTCCCTGTACATGTTTGAGAGCAGGTTGTGTCATGTTAGGCATCCCTGTTACTATATGAGTAAGTCAGAGAGGGGTATCATTCCCAGGGTTCCTACTGAGCCAGTGTATGTGCTATGCGTTGCCTCTTTGCCAAGGCCAGGGCATACTGGGCACGCCTCCTTCTGCCTACTGGGGCAGGCTCAGGTTGTTCCTCCTCCGAGTCACGCCTGCCTGTGATGGCCTTGGCAATGGTGGGGGCTGTTTGGCCCGCCCTATGCTGGTCCTGCTGCAGCTGTTTTCGCAAGATCATATTATGTAGCATAGCACATACCATGACAATTTGGGTACATGTAGTTGGTGTGTACTGCAAGGCTCCACCAGATGTGTCCAGACACCAGAACCGTGACTTGAGCAGCCCAAACACACGCTCTATTACATTACGTGTTTGTGCATGTGCCTCATTATGGCGTTCCTGTTCAGGTGTGTGTGCGTTTCTGATGGGTGTCATCAGCCACGGCTCCAGTGCATAACCTGCATCCCCCACTAGGTGTCCATGCGGGATGTCCCCATTGGCAAATGTCTGGTACAGCTGCATCAAATGCCAGATGTGGGAATCGTGGTAGCTCCCAGGACAGCCAGCACACACATTCATTATTACACCCTGGACATCACACACGACCTGGCAGTTCATGGAGGGGAAGCCCTTGCGGTTGATGTATGCCCTACCCCGCTCACCGGCTGGTGCTTTGATGCGTATGTGCGTGCAGTCTATTGCACCCAGTACCTCAGGGTATTCCACTATTTGCTGGAAGAGACGCATATTGCTGGCCAATACCTCACGGGCATTGGGGAAATATACATGATCACTGACATGTGCTGACATGGCATCCAGGAACTGGTGCAGTACCCTGGAGGCTGATGCCTGTGATATCCCCATCATATCACCAGTTGGTCTCTGGAAGGTACCTGTTGCTAGTATTCTTAGGCCAACACATACCTTGGTTTCCACTGGGATGGGTTCCCCTCTGTTGGTTCTGTGTGTGAGGCATGGCCTGCACAGCTCCACTATTTGCTGCAGGAGGTGTCTGTCCACTCTATAGCGCTCTACTATCTCCAGCTCATGTAACCCGTGGTAGGTGACCCTGGGCCTGTACACTCTTCTCCATCTCCTCACTGTGGGTTGTCTGGCACCATCTGCATTGTCACCACCCTCAGCAAGTCGCCTATGTCTCATTATGACAGCTATGGCAGCCCCTAACATTTCTGCTCTGAGTTCAGCTTTTTCAGTTTTCACTTCTGATAACTTAACTCCTGTCTTGCAGTGTCTCTTGAGAGAAACATTCTGCACTGCTGTTTGCAGAGTTTTAAGTGCTGGGCTGGGCTACTATTCTGCCTGTGTAATTGCCTGCATCTAATTGTTTTCACCTGCTAGCTCCAGCAGTATTCCCTGCTAACTTCCTACTAAATCTGTTGCTTTCTTTTTCCTTTCTGTTTCCTCAGGGAGGAGCCGTGTGCAAACCAGCAGAAACACGCTCACAGTGGCTTACACGCACGCACACATACTTACACAGTTCAGAATCTGCTTATTCGGTTTAAAACGCATGCACGCCCACACAAACAGTGTTAAACATCTCCCAACACGCTCCCACATGCTCAGTCTGCCTTACACGCGTGCACACTGCCTTACACGCGCGCACACTGCCTTACTGCTTGCGTGCACACATGCGCATACACATCCAGCAAGAAACTTTGGTGTAGGCAACAGTGTACACCTTCCATTTCTTGACTTTCTCATGCTTACTTAGTGGCACACCTCTTTCCATGATATCTGTCTGACATCTGTCATGTAACTCTAACCTCCAATGAACTGCATTTCTTTCTACCATTCCCCCCTGTGATGTCACCTATCTCCTACTCTGTTCCTCCCCCTTATGTAACTCTTACACTACTCAGAATGTGCTCATTTGCTATGTGACAGTGGAATTCAGTATCCTTACACTCATTTGCATCAGATTGCCTACTAATGCTTAGTTACATCTCTTAGACTCAGCTTCCCCCCTTAGCAACCACTACACGGTGGCCATGTTGGTTTTGGTCTGCTGGTCCCTGCATTGAAATTCCATGCATTGCATAAAACCTACATTTGTAGGTTTAAAACCTTCGTTTTTATGTTTTATACAGCGCAGCCCGTTTGCTGGGCTGCGCTGGTTTAAACATCGGCAATCGCGAAAAAAAATATATTTTTAATATATTTGCATCAGGTTACTTTGCCAATGGCCACATATTTGGCCATTGGCATGCTGCCTGACACATATGCACCCTTTATTTGGAGCTGACATGGCTCCATTGCAGTTTTTGCAGAAACGTACTCAGTTGTCAACTGAGTACATTTCTGCAGCTAAAACGGATCTTACACGGGCTGTTCTGCGCTTCCTGGATCGCTAATCACCCTCATTTGCATGCTATTCGGCTGCAAGTGAGGTGATTAGCTTATCCACGCCCACTCCGTGTAAGAGCCGTTTTAGCTTGGCTCTTACATGGACTTTGGGCTGTTCCTGGATCGCAAAGGCTGCATGGAGTCTTACACTACTCTTAGACTCCGTGCAAGCCTTCGTGAATCCGGCCCATTGAGATTGTCTTATCAATGTCTTACTGTGGATAATTAATCACAATATGAATATACATACATCAACACTTGCATCCATGCAGACCACAAAATGTGTGTTTGACTGAAAGTGTGTAATGTACACAACATACTGAGAAACAGATGCATGTATGCCTAACTTCTGCAACATGCATTCTCAAGAGCTCATTGCATATAGTTTAAGAACCCGTCTTTTAAAGATCTTATATCTGCACATTGTAACCAAAACAGAAAATCCAAAGTCAACACTTTGCACATCACTCTCATAACAGGATACATTACCTGTATCATACAATGATAATGTCATTATCTATAAAAAAAAAACACTATAACAAGGAGAAACAGACTTCACTGATGGCACAAAGATTACCTAATGTGCTCTGCAAATGGGAACTAAATAGTTATGTAGGGGTTCAATTAAACACAACAGCCAAATTGTGTGTGTGTGTGTGTGTGTGTGTGTGTGTGTGTGTGTGTGTGTGTAGTAAGAAGAGTATGAGTCTGTATCCTAAAGTCACCAATTAAGTCTTAGGTTGAACAAAAATTTTTACAGTCGTACATGCCTACATAGCCAGTTCATACAGGCTTCCCACCACCTTCTCACAGACATACACTGATTATGTCATCCTCTATAAAGTGCAGTTTGACACTATCTAAGACAAGCTTGTGCTGTGGTCCTGATGTTAAGTACTGTGTTTTAAGCATCTGTCATTAGATGCTTTGGTGTTCTAATCCCACAGGAGTCAACCTGAGTGTGTGTTCATCCAAATAATATTTTGGAGACACATTTACACCGAGATGTGACTCCACATCAACATCAGACACTCCTCCAAACATCTTATCAGCATACAGTGCTGCTATCATCCTCTATAAAGTGCACCATGACACTGTTAAAGTCAGATATATGTGGTAAAGCTAACCTTACATAGCATGGAATCCAGCTTATATACCTACTCAGCTTTAATGTTCAGATCTGACCTACCTCAGTCAACTGCTGTGGGGGTGGTATATTATAGCCATTATATGATATTTTAAATCTATTTTCATTTGACTCCTACTCAGGAGAAATTTTAACATAGCCCCATGAAGCCAGCATCCCCTCTTTCCCTCTGTCCACATAAAATCCTTTCTGCAGAAGACTGGAGGAAGTCATCTCAAAGATGCATACACACATCATGAAGCAGAGTCCTTAAATGACCCTCTGCAAACCATCTCCAGAACATTGGATGTGTGGTTGCTAATTCTTTCATGGGGTGGTGCACATGCCACTAATGGACAGAGGCATTATGTAATATGATCAAACACATATATGCATATACCCTTAATATCTTCCATCATATAGATATAGCAGTTTTGGTTTAAATGCCATAATAATGGCTAGAATTGTATTTAATGTTGGTGTTTAGCCTAGTAATGCCCTATGACCCTATACAGACTACACATGTCAATGTTGCTGTCATTTACATGTGCTGTGTTGAGGTGTGGATGCAGGTAGCCCTACAGCAGTGTATTTCAGTCTGTGATTAGAGGTAATGTATTTTTGGCCACTGCTGCCATTTGATTACATGTTCTTTCATAACAGCTGTATTAATATCCCTCCTGAGAACTGCTGACATGCAGTGATACTATGTATATTGTTGCCTTACTAAGACATGGGTTTATGCAGTGGAGTATATCAGCATTCTATGCAGTTCTCATTCAACCATCACAGTGACACTTGCAGTATGGCACAGATGTACATGTACATACCTACCATCATTAAATGCTCTGTGAGATACATCAATGTAACATCATACTGATCACATGGGCAGAAATGTCTTGTTTCATCCACACATTGTAATGCTGTTATATACACAAATATATGATTAGTTCAGATTCAATTACAACCTTGGTGAATTAATTGTCTGCACAATTGTGTTGATGTTCACAAGGATTATTGAGTTGGGCCCTAGTAGCATTGTTTGACTGTCAGCGTTTGTGTCAGTAACTGTTCTGCATGAACCACATCCAACCCATTTGTAATGCATCCATATATGGTACCAGGGCCCTCACACACAGCTTTACAATGAAAAACATATAGGCATGTGATGTGCATTTGATGTAATTGCAAGACATAGGTAGAGTTGTATGACTGCGTGAACATTTCCACTGTGTTGCATGTTATGCATACCCACTGTTGTATTTGGAGGTGTTGTCACAAATCACTTTTTTAAATAGTTATAAACTGATAAGGGGAATTCACAACTAAGGGCTGAGCTGTTTATGGATGGCACCACCCATACCCAACCTATAGGAAATAGGCAATCTGCTAATTGACAGATTTGGATGAACCTTCACCCCCTGTCCACACTGGGCATCACCCAAAGTATACATGCAACCATTACTCAGTTATTTTCTCAAAACAGAAACTCATGTCTGCACTCTCTAAGGCTAAAAATATAGCATCAATGGGCCCTGGCAACATCCTAGGTTGCCTTTTAAATAACTTAAAACCTGACCTAGCAGGTACAGATGGATCCCTACTTAACCACAGCCTCCAGATAGGCTATGTTGTGGCAAAAGGGTGTACAGCAACAGTCATCCATCTGAACAAGGGGGGATTATCACCTGACCATGGGAATTATAGACCGATAAGCCTGACTCACCTCATTTGTAAGGCAATCAAAAGAATCATCATGGACCTTATCAAAAAGGATACAGGTAATCTCCCAACTGTGTACCTAACCCATTTTTGGTTTGTTAAGGCTACATCATGTCAGTTAACTTCTTCAAGAAGGTTACCAAGGGCATGGATGAAGGAAATACTCTGCATTTCCAACTAACTAGCCTTGACCAAGGCATTTGACACAAATCCACACTAAGGTATTAGAAAATTTGTCTCAACTGGGCATAAACACATACATCACTAGGTGGGTAGCCAAATGGATCACTGATAGGACACGTACTGTCAAAGTGTGTGAATACAACTCTAGCAAGAGGACAGTTACCAGGGCCATACCACAGGGGCCTGTACTAGGCCCTTTCCTGTTTAGTATTTACTTCTCAGACATCAAGATAAACTCAACAGCCTTTATTTTACCAATTTGTGGATGACTGCAAAATATGGACAATCATTGAATTCACAAACTATTGATATATTGTAGAAAGTACTAATGCACAAAAATGATTGGTGCCACAGCCATGGAAACACAATAAATGAACAAAAAAACATAATTAATCCCTTTTGGAAAGCAAATACCCAGGATAATTACAATATAGACAGCACACCCCTATGAGTACACCTAGTGGTACATGGTCTGGGTACTTATTTAGATAGTAATTGAACATCGACCACCATGTGTCCACAGTGGTGACAAATCCCTTGTATGTGGCAAAATGCATAAGTATGGACAGGCTGTTCACATCAAAGGACATTATAATACCATTGTACTCATCCCTTGTCACACCAATAACTGAGTGGAATGCACCCGTTTGCGTGTACCTTACCACACACCTGCAACAGCTCCAGCAACTCCAGAGTTTTTGTACAGTGAAAATACATGGTGTAAACAACAAGTCATATGCAGAAATATTGAAAGCCCTATCACTTTATCATATCTCCAACAGACTAATAAGGGTTAATCAGTGTCTGGCCTACAGGGCATCCTCCAATCTGGTCCTGTTGGAAATGTTACATGTTAATGCAAACTGCACAATGGTCACTCATTCCAAGGACGGTAACTTAGAATATGAATTAATAAAATGTCCAAATTAGAGAAACAACACTAAAGTATGTTTTAATATTAGCAAAGTTCATTGAATCCTGATCTCAGCTGCTGTGATACTACTTTTTTTAGATTTTATCTGGCATAATAAATCATGTTGGCGAGATAGATATATCTCACAGACACCATCCCTTCTCTGGAACATGCTTGCCATTCATGTAAAGCAAAGGCTCTTCCTAACCCTCTTCAAGTGCATCCTAGATCAATGGATAGCTAATCTTGACTGTACTCCTGTTATTGTTTCCATGCCCTTCATAGATGGAAGCAGCTGCTATTAGATAGCACAGCAAATGTACATACACGTGTAAACATTGCTCACATAGTTATTGAAAATTGTGTAACTCATGTTAAATATGGCTAGGCTTTTATGGGATATTAGGTATTTAGCCTAGTACTCTCCTATGCATCTATAAACCTATTAACTTCAATTGTATCCTAAGTAGAGCTATAGTGTGACTCTACTGCATCAAGGACATACCAGTACATCACATCAGCATTACCACTTGATCGTTTGCATGAACACATATGCATGCATGTCACGATTTCATGGTAGTATAACATTTTTCATATCAATGTCAGGGTGACAGTGATCATGTGGCACATGTCTTGGGTTTAACATGTGTTGATAAAAAGTGTGTTCCATGTATTCTTTGGTAAGTGAACAATATCACAGTGACAGCTTCCTCACTCATTGATGATAGATTTTGCAGGGCTGTAGTTTCTTCTCACATACGTAGTGCTGGACCATTCATTACAATGGCTCACTTCTTAATTCACACATCAATTGCAGATGCTGCAGACAATATCCATTGCTATTACATGTGGCAGATGGATGCAATACACAGCTGTATATTGGGAATCTACAGTTAATAGTGTCTTGTTTTTAAGTGTTGCTATCCATATGGCCAATACACTTGATTAAAGCATCACTGGATGACATAGGTATCCCTTTTGGCACAGTGAGCTACCACACATCTTGTCAGCCATACATAAGTATGTTTTGTCATGCATAACCATTAGAAGTTGACATTGCAAGCTTCCCTTCAAGGTGGTCTGCAAGATGCATGTGTGAGAAGTCTTTCTGTGATGCACCTTGTAAATACACAACTCACTGACAACATTGATGGTATGGGTTACATTCTTGAAGATGTGGATTATGGAGTATGTGTCATGCAAACCTCTCAAGTGGGCAGGATTGCCCCCAATTTAAACTACAGGTGTAACACTGTCCCTCTTAGCATCTCCAAATGGTCATTTTTTGAAGAAGGTATGTTAAATTCCCCTTACAGATTACTGACAAATCATTACAGTTGGACAAGTTCCTGCAGAACATGTATAATACCTTAAAATCATATATTTTATGTCAATGTCACAGATTAATGTGGTATTATTTTAAAATTGTCCATGATTGTTGCTGCTTCTGTCTAACATTGTCCATGGGCATGTTGTTGTGGGTCTCTGGTTGAGATCTATGCTGACATTTCAGTCACATTCAAGAAACTTATTTTGCACATCTTCACAATATGCACATACCCCTATCACATATACTGTCCTTGTTAAATGTCCTCTCCAGTGATCATGGCAGGATGTTAATATCACAACCAATCATCGCCACTGATATGTAACTTTGTGTGACAGTCGCATAAAATATACTTTAATGTATGATGACATAAATATACTCACACAGAAGGTGTAAACAGCAGTAAGTACTGTCCTATATTAATATGTATTTAATGTTATGCTACTGCCTTGTCTTTGGAGTGTACATATATTAACATGCCCTTATGTGGTGGACATTATAGCAATAAACCACGCCTGGGTGTGGGTAATGCGGGATTTACCCACGGTTGGCGTGGTTTGGTCCCGAGGGCGAAGCCTGAGGGACCAAACAAAGACAACCGTGGGTAAATCCCGCATTACCCACACCCAGAAGTGGGTTATTGCTATTATACTATGACATTATTTAAGAAAAGAAACAATTACTTTTCTTAAATAATGGCATTGTATAATGCCTCTTTGCTGCCCTTCCGCAGCTGTCTGGCATCCGCGGCAGTTCTGATGTACTGCGCATGCCTTCGCAGTACATCAGAGCTGTGGCCAAAAGCAACGGAGAAAGCAAGATCTCCGTTGCTTTTTTTACTGTTTCGCTATGTTAAATGGGTTTAACATAGCGAGAGAGCTTTAAAATAAGCAACGGAGATGTCCGTTGCTTATTTTAAAGCTGTATCACTATGTTAAACCCATTTAACATAGCGAAACAGTAAAAAGCAATGGAGATCTTGCGTTCTCCGTTGCTTTTTTTTTTTTAAACCTGTCTCGATATGTTAAATGGGTTTAACATAGCGAGACAGCTTTAAAATAAGCAACAGAGATCTCCGTTGCTTATTTTAAAGCTGTCTCGCTATGTTAAACCCATTTAACATAGCGAGACAGGTTTAAAAAAAGCAACGGAGAAAGCAAGATCTCCGTTGCTTTTTAAACACTGTGTCGCTATGTTAAAGGAGTTTAACATAGCGAGACAGCTTTAAAAAAAGCAACGGAGATCTCCGTTGCTTTTTTTAAACCTATGTCGCTATGTTAAACTCTTTTAACATAGCGAGACAGTGTTTTAAAAAAAGACTTATACTAATGGAAAAAGTCCGGGCGACTGGACCTTTTTCCATTAGTATAAGTCAATTTACAACGTGCACGCTGGCCAATCAGCGTGCACGTTTTGGAATATTAATGGGGGGTCATGGTATAATACCATATATCACATGTCCTCTTCCTCTTTCGTCATTCCTAACATTCATGTCTGTAGCCCTTTCCAATATGCACAGTTCCACAGACTAGTGTATTTATAACACATTCAATGTGCCCTTGATGATCACCACAAATCCTTTATTACAGTATGCCAAAAAATTGTTGTAGTGTACATTGCACTGAGCACCCTTTATTATAATGTATTACTACTCCATTCATTGCATTAATTTTATCCCTAGTGATCAATGTGTCTGTCCTCGCAATTTCGCATAACAAGTTTGCCCATAGGTAAACGTGCCTGCATGTTCTACACATGTTCATGCTGCTTTATGTGGTTTCCTGACCAGCAACACTGTTGTTTGTCATGAAACCTCACATGTAATTATGTAAGAGCAATACATGGCATGCATATGCAATTAGCACTGCCACTCACCACACAAACATGTAAATTCTGTGTAGGCTTCTAGCTAAGCCTACACAGAGCTTATTGAATCTCCAGGATTATTATTTAAAATCTCTTTCAAATTATAGTGCTGTTTACTCGTTTAGTAAAGTCTAATTCATCATGACCTCAAGGACTTAAAACCAAGGCCTGTCTGTCAACATCTTCCTCTTCTAGTTTTTGCAAACTTGTATTCATTACTTAAGTAATGCTAATCATCCATGTTAGCCTCAGCTGCCTCATTATTTGCTTTCAATCTTTCCCAACATCAGTGCTTTCTCTAGTGAATTCTGTCTTCACATCATGAGCTTTATGCTTACTATCAGACATTCCACTGAACAGGTTGGGTTTATTTAAGTATTGACTGATTTTTCATGGAATTCTCAGATTTTCTGCAATGCCAGTTTTCCAGTGCATGGCCTTACTTACAGTCTCAGTCTAATAGCTATTTGTTATTACTGGAAGAGCCATAGCTTAATTATACAGACATTGAAGAGAATGTGATGCCTTCACTCTTTAAAATTCTAGCCAGATTTTCCACTGTTTTTCTTCAAAGAAAATAAGAAGTTATGTACCTACCATAACGTTCCATGTTAGTTGTCTTCTCTCGCCTTCTTTCTTGCTTGATGGGTTCGGAGCCGATACTCGGCTCCGACTCAGCACTTGCTAAGCTCGAGAGTCACTTTTACCAGCTTGAGGCAGCCCCATATCCCATGATGCAAGGCGGTAAGTACCCAGATCTCGTTTGATGACAAAGGGCAGTAGCACCAAGCATAAAACACTTCCCAAAGGAAGAAAGAAAGAAAGCCTAAAGGATGTAAGAAAGACCAGGACTGAATGGTCTTCAGCATAATAACTCCTTAGAGAAACAAGGTCTGTCCAGGCTCGGGGGAAGGAGGGAGGGTCGCAAGAAAGAAGGCGAGAGAAGACAACTAACATGGAACGTTATGGTAGGTACATAACTTCTTAATGTTAAGTTGTCAATCTCGCCTTCATTCTTGCTTGATGGGACCGGCCCCTAGCACCTCTATCCTGGGTGGCTCAATGGAACAGACTCTTGAGGACTGTAGAGCCAAAACTGGCTCTATCCCTGGAGGCCAAGTCCAATTTGTAATGGGAAACAAAGGTATGAGGAGTGGCCCAAGTGGCCGCTGCACAAATAGTGTCTAAAGGAAGTCTAGCTTGAAAGGCTGTAGAAGTAGCTAAGCTCCTAGTTGAATGTGCTTTAGGTTTTGAGCACAGCTGTTTTCCCCTGAGCAGACAAATTTCAGAGATGACCGAAGAAAGCCATCTAGACAAGGTCACTTTAGAGACAGGAAGGCCTTTCTTGTTATCCGCATAGGAAACAAAAAGTTGATCAGATTTCCTAAATTTTTTAGTTCTGTCCAAATAATATCTGAGTTGGCGATGGACATCAAGATAATGTAGTTTTTGTTCGGCTCTGTCTGAATACTTTGGGAAAAATACAGGGAGATCAATGGATTGATTCAAATTGGTCTTTGAGGCGACCTTGGGCAAAAAGGTCGGATTAGTTCTCAATGATACTCTGTCTTTGTGAAAAACCAAATAGGGGGGTCGAACCGATAGAGCATGAAGTTCAGACACCCTCCTGGCCGATGTAATAGCTACTAGGAATAAAGTTTTCCAAGAAAGAAATTTTAGGGAGCAAGAAACAGCTGGCTCGAAGGGGGGAAGAATCAAGGATGTCAGCACTAAATTTAGATCCCATTGAGGAGGAGGATTCCTGATTGGAGGCTTTAGCAGGAAAAATCCTTTCAAGAAGGCCCTACAAAGCCTATGGGACATAATATTGTGATCTGCAATCCCAACATGAAAGTTCGAGATAGCAGCCAATTGAACTCTGATTGTGGAAGAAGAGGAGCCTGCATGAAAAATCTCTGCTAAGAAGTCCAGGACTGCCTGAACAGGGGCAGTGAAAGGATCAATATTCTTGGCATTAGCCCAATAAGAGAAACGTTTCCATTTGCTTGCATAAATCCTCCTGGTAGAGGATTTTAAAGAAGCTACTATGATGTCTCTAACAGGGTTAGAGATCAAAGGAAGCCTGGCTAAGGAAGGAAGTGGAGCAACCATGCTGTGAGGTTGAGAGAAGGGATAGACCGGTGCAGCTGACCGGATTGGTGAATCAGAAGATCTGGCACTGGGTCCAGATGCCACGGCTGCACCAAAAGGTGACGATGGAGGAACGGGAACCAAACTTGTCGAGGCCAGTAAGGAGCAATGAGAATCAATTTGGCTCTCAAAACGGTTGCTTTCTGGATAACTAGAGGGATCAGAGGAAATGGAGGAAAGGCATAAAGAAGTCCCTGGGGCCAATCCTGGGTCAGAGCGTCTCTGGGGGGATGGCCTGGAAGAGGGAAGAGAGAGAAGAAGTCTGGGCATTTGCTGTTTTGGGGAGTAGCAAAAAGATCGCAACATGGACGACCCCATTCCAGAAAAATCTCTTCCGCTATAGAGTGCTTGAGAGACCACTCGTGAGGCATGAGAATAGCTCTGCTCAATCTGTCCGCTACAATGTTGGTTTTCCCAGGGATATGCGTTGCTACCAGAAACCGATGAGAGGAGATTGCCCATTGCCATAGTCTGAGCGCTTCTCAACACAAGGGGTAGGACTTGGTTCCGCCCTGTTTGTTGATATACCAAACTACAGACATGTTGTCTGTGTGGACTGCAATTGTCCCTACGGGAAGAAAGCCGTTGAGGGCTTGCAACGTTAAAAGCACTGCTCTCATCTCCAGGACATTTATGTGCAGGTGGTACTCGAACGGCTGCCACGTCCCATGAACCATCCTGCCCTGATAATGACCCCCCCACTCGATCAGGGAGGCATCCGTGGTGACAGTGGCTACCGGGGATGGGGGTACAAAGTGTGTGCCTTGGTGAACCTGGGGAGATGTGATCCACCAAGCAAGATGATCTTTGCAAGTCTGTGTCACCAGAATCTGGTGACGCATTGGAAGTTGTTGGTACGACCACTGTGTGAACAGCATCCACTGAAGAAGGCGCATGTAGAAGCGAGCCAGGGGAAGAAGAGTAATGGCCGCAGCCATGAGGCCTAATACCTTTAGAACCATTCTGGCCTGTACTCTCTTGTTGGCTAGAATGATCCTGACATGACTTTGAATGTCTGAAACTCTTTGATCTGTAAGGGTAGCTGACATCCGAACAGTGTTTAAGTTTGCGCCTATGAAAGTAATAGACTGGCAGGGCGATAAGGATGACTTTTCGAAGTTGATCGAGATGCCCAAAAGAGCACAAAGCTTTATTGTGTAATCCCTGGCTTGAATAAGCTGATGCCTGGTGGTGGCTGAAAGGAGCCAGTCGTCGAGATACGGAAACACCTGGAATCCTTGACGTCTCAGGTGAGCCGTGACCACTGCCATGCATTTGGTGAACACTCTGGGGGCTGTAGTGAGACCAAAGGGCAGGGCTCTGAACTGGAAATGACTGGACCCCAGCCGAAAGCGGAGAAATCTCCTGGAGCGTCTGTGAATTTTGATGTGATAGTACGCATCCTGAAGATCTATTGAGCACATCCAGTTGTCCTTCTGTAAGAAGGGCAGAATTGACTGAAGAGTGACCATTCGGAATCTTGTCTTCCTCACAGACTTGTTGAGTCTGCTGAGATCCAATATTGGTCTCCAGTCTCCCGTCTTTTGGGGACCAAAAGAACCTTGAGTAGATTCCGGCTCTGAATGGTCTGTTGTAACTGGCTGAATGGCTCTTTTTTGCAGTAGTTTTGAGACTTCTAACTCTGCAATTTCCCTTAGACCGGGTGGTACATCTGGAAGGGAATTTGAGGGGTAGAAAGGACTTTCCTCGAAAGGAATTATGTAACCCTTGGATATGATCGACTGTACCCATCTGTCTTGAGTGAGGGAGTGCCAGGCTTCTGGGTACAGTGATAATCTTCCCCCGACTGCCTCCAAGGAGGGACAGCCGGGCAACATCTCAGGGATGCTGAAAGGGCTTGTCAGAGAGAGGCTCTCTGTTTCCCTGGTTTTGGACCCCTCTGCCTCTAGAGCGCCTGTTGTTGTTACCCCCTCTGCCTCTAGGGGTAAACTGACCACGTGAATCCGGCGTGACTCCTTGGGATTTGCGGAACCACATTTTGCCACCTTTCTGTCCTTTGGGGTAAGGTCTAGAAGGGGTGGAAAAACGGACTCCTGACAGAAAGAGTCTTGCTGTCCTGCTCACACCTGGTCAAAGTTTCCTTCACTTGAGGGCCAAACAAAGCTGACCCATCAAAGGGAGAATTTGTGAAGGACGCCTTAAAGGGATCTGCAAAATCACATAGCCGCATCCAGGCTTGGCGTCTAAGGGCCACACCTGTACCTGCGGCCCTACTCGCTCCATCAGCAGCATATGATATTAGCCGCATGGAGGAGTTTGCAATGGAATTAAGGGTTCCTAGCTGCGAAGCAATTTTTTCCTGAGCCCCTGCAGCTGTAGGATCCTGTACAACATCACCTAGCTCCTTAAGGATATCCCTTTGGAGTCTGGTGAAGTGACATAGGTAATTCAGCTTAACGCATAGCAAAGGTCGCTGAGGAAAACATCCGCCACCGCACCTATCCATGGTCCTAGAGTCCTTATTAGGAGGATGGACGGCACGGAAGGATCTGCAAGTTCCTTCTTGGTGGCAGCAGCCACCACCATGGCATCAGCGGGGACACCCTTAGTGAGGAATTGCTTATCACACGGGCAGTAATAAATTTTGAAGGCCTCCTAGGGACTGGCTCTACAGAGTCAGGAGCAGCCCACACCTTCCGGCAATAACCTGCATAAGGGGGTCGAAAGGCGGAGACACCCAGGAGGTGGGGGGCCGAGATCCAAATGCCTCTAGGTATACTGACTCATCCTCAGAGGGATTATTGGTGGGCCAGTTTCCCTCTGTCTAAGGAGTTCTAGGATGTCTGAGAAGGAGACATCCTCAGAGGGGATCTTGGGGATCCCTCTGACTCATCTAAGTCAGTATCTGAAGTGATAGACTCGGGGAGTCTACATGTTTCCTCTTACAGGTCCTCTTCCTAGGAGGATCTCCCAAACATCAGGAGAATCCTCGGAAGAGGGGATATTCCCAATGGGGAAACCTGAGGCAGAGGATCTCTGGGTCCTGTAGCAAGAGAAGTGGCAGAGATGTCAACAGGCACTATAGAGGGAGGAGCTAAGGGAACAGACTGCTGGCTGATACCCGTGGCCAGCACACTCTTCATCACCTCGAATGCTCCTCCCAGGAAGGTCCGAGAGAACCCGTTCAAGAGCTAGGAACCCAGGGACCACCGAAAGGGAAGTCTCCGAGGCAGATGTCGGAGCAGAGCTCACCAAGGCCGAGGCTCCAAGGGGAAGAGCGGGTTCGGACAAGGGTCCGATGCCACTCACCCCCTCGGAGGAGACCATGGAAGCCCGGTCACCGAATCCCTCTAAGGAAGGTCTCGAAGAGGAGATAAGAGTAGAGGCTGAAGGAACAGAAGGGGGTATCTGTCCCTCAGCCGTAGCAGTGACCATTCCCGAAGACTCCAACTCCAAGCTCTGGGGTAGAGTTGAAGGAGGAACTGCAATGGGGTGTGGACCAATAGCCGTCTGTTGAGACGGACTATGTAACATTTGGGCCAGTGCCTGTGACTTAAGTAATCTACTGACCACTCTCTCTAAATCATGGTCAGAAAGCCTGGATGACCTTAAAGATAGGCTCCGATGGCTCCATTCCGAGAGGAGAGGTGAAGCCGGAGCCGAAAGTATCGGCTCCAAGGAAGGAGACCTAGACCTCTTCCTCGAAGGAGCCATCGGAACCGATGAAACTATTGAACCTGTCAGAGCCGACAACTTATCGGAGCCGACAGGTAGCTTCGATGCATCGGCTCCAGCCGGAGCCGATACAGCCACAAAAGTAACGGTGTCGGAGCCGATCGAGCCGACACCGATGCCTGAGCCACATGGTGGTCGGAACCGATCGGAGCCGACACCGAAGTGGTCGAACCAGAATCGGCACCGATAGCCATCGGTGCCAAAGGTTTAGTTAACCCAGAATCGGCTCCAGCCGGAGCCGATCTCGACTCTGAATGAGTCGGAGCCGAGGCCGCAGGCTTGGACACAGAAGCCTGGGCCTTGGAAGACTTAGAAGTCTTGGATGGAGCTGACTTAGCCGGAGAGCCCTCCGGCTTAAGAAGGCCCCTCAAAATCAGCTTATTTCTTCTTTCCTGCAGGACTCTCTGGCTGAAAGAATGACATATAGCACAGGAGTCCTGCAGGTGAAGAGGCCCCAGACAGTACAGGCAAGAAGTGTGACCGTCTGTCAGAGACATTTTCTGACAGCACGAGTCACACTTCTTAAAGCCTGAGACCCTTTCTTTAGACATGGTGTAACAACACACAGACACACACACCAGTCAAAGAAATTAAATTAAATATACCAAAAGGTATAACTAGTAAACACACACACACACCCTAACAGGGGATGGGATGGTGAAAGTCTGACTAAAAAGTAAGAAGAGACAGAGAATTTCTGTCAGAAAAGGTTTAAAACTGATATAAAACTAACAATTAAGGGTTTTTTTGTTAAAAGGGGCTAAAATAGCAAAGTAGCAAATCACTTACCAGGAGCTGGTAAAAGGAGGACCTCATCAGCGAAGCGGCAAACGAGATCTGGGTACTTACCGCCTTGCATCATGGGATATGGGGCTGCCTCGAGCTGGTAAAAGTGACTCTCGAGCTTAGCAAGTGCCGAGTCGGAGCCGAGGATCGGCTCCGAACCCATCAAGCAAGAATGAAGGTGAGATTGACAACTTAACATCAAAAGTTATGTACTTACCATAACTACAGATCTGTGTTGTCTTCCTCCATCTAGTTCAACTTTTGAGTTATCAGATCAAACTCGGATCCAATGACAGCCATTTCAGAGTCTGCCTACTCTACCCATAATACCCCGCACTCCTCTTCTCTCCTCATATTGAATTTACCCCTGACAACCCCCCCAAAATAATATCAGATTAAGCAACATGTAAAAGAGGAGAGAGACAAGAAACCCCTATGTTTCAGCTCATAAACCAGGTCAAAAGATCTAACAACTGTGAAAATTTGTAAGGAGTATGGAGGGATAGATAGTTGAACTAGATGGAAGACATCACAGATATATCGTTATGGTAAGTATATAACTTTGGTATCTGATGTTGTCTTATCCAACTGATTTCAACCTGTGGGACAAAGTCCCCAACCAGAGAAAATGCCCAAAGAGGCCCTAGAAGAGAATATTCTGTAAAATGGCGTAACCAAATTAACCTCTTGACCTAGACTGAGCATTCAGTTTGTAATGGGAGACAAAGTTATGAGTGCTGGACCGGGTAGTTACTGCACAAATATCATGAATAGGAGCCTGTGAGAATACTCGAAGTAGTCACTGCTCTGTTCAAATGACCTCTAGGCTTCATCAGTAAGAAAATTCCCTTCAAATAGTATACAAATGAGATACAGTTAGAGAGCTGTTTGGATAGAGCCACTTTGGAAACAGGCTTCCAAGCCTTGACTTAGAAAATGAAATGAATAGTTGGTCAGATTATCTAAACATTATCTAAACCATTTAGTTCTATCTAAATATAACATGAGTGGCTGTGTACATCCAAACTTCTTCTTCTTTCGGCTGCTCCCGTTAGGGGTCACCACAGCAAATCAACTGTTTCCATTTCTACCTGTTCTCTACATCTTGCTCTGTCACACCAACAACCTGCATGTCCTCTCTCACCACATCCATAAACCTTATCTTAGGCCTCCCTCTTTTCCTGTTACCTGGCAGCTTCATCCTTAGCATCTTTTTCCCATTATACTCTGCATCCCTCCTCAGCACATGTCCAAACCAATGTAATCTTGCCTCTCTGGCTTTGTCTCCAAACCTTCCAACCTGAGCTGACCCTCTAATATACTTATTCCTAATCCTGCCCATCCTAGTCACACCCAGTGCAAATCTTAACATCTTCAACTTTGCCACGTCAAGCTCTGACTCCTGCCTTTTTGTCAGTGCCACTGTCTCCAACCCATATAACATAACTGGTCTCACTACCCTCTTGTAGACCTTCCCTTTCACTCTTACTGGTACTCATCTGTCACAAATCACTCCTAACACTCTTCTCACCCACTCCATCCTGCCTGTATTCTCTTCTTCACCTCTCTTCCACACTCACTGTTACTCTGAACTATTGACCCCAAATATTTAAACTCATCTACCTTTGCCACCTCTACTCCCTGCATCCTCACCATTCCTCTATCCTCCCTCTCATTCACACACATATATTCTGTCTTAGTCCTGCTGACCTTCATTCCTCTTCTCTCTAGAGCATATCTCCACCTCTCCAGGGTCTCCTCCACCTGTTCCCTACTTTCACTACAGATCACAATGTCATCTGAAAACATCATAGTCCACGGGGACTCCTGTTTGATCTCATCATTGCAAATAAGAAAGGGCTCAGAGCTGATCCTTGATGTAATCCCACCTCCACCTTAAACGCATCCATCACTCCCACCGCAGACCTCACTGCTGTCACACTACCCTCGTACATATCCTGTACTACTCTCACATACTTCTCTGATACTCCCGACTTCCTCATACAATACCACAACTCCTCTCTAGACACCCTGTCATATGCTTTCTCTAAATCCACAAAGACACAATGCAACTCCTTCTGACCTTCTCTATACTTCTCCATCAACACTCTTAGAGCAAACATCACATCTGTAGTGCTCTTTCCTGGCATGAAACCATACTGCTGATCATTAATCATCACCTCCCTTGTTAACCTAGCTTCCACTACTCTTTCCCATAACTTCATGCTGTGACTGAGCAGTTTAATCCCTCTGTAGTTACTACAGCTCTACACATCACCCTTATTCTTAAAAGTCGGTACCAAAACACTTTTTCTCCATTCCTCAGGCATCTTCTCACTTTCCAAGATTTCATTAAACAATCTAGTTAAAAACTCCACTGCCATTTCATCTAAACACCTCCATGCTTCCACAGGTATGTCATCTGGACCAACAGCCTTTCCGTTCTTCATCCTCTTCATAGCTATCCTTACTTCCTCCTTGCTAATCCACTGCACTTCATGATTCACTATCCGCACATCATCCAACCTTCTCTCTCTCATTCTCTTCATTCATCAACCCCTCAAAGTACTCTTTCCATCTGCTCAACACACTCTCCTCACTTGTGAGTACATTTTCCTCATTATCCTTTATCACCCTTACCTGCTGCACATCTTTACTAGCTCGGTCCTTCTGTCTAGCCAGTCGGTACAGGTCCTTTTCTCTCTCCTTAGTGTCCAACCTTTTATACAACTCTTCATACGCCTTATCCTTAGCTTGCCCCACCACTCTCTTTGCCATGCACCTCATCTCCTTATACTCTTGTCTACTTTCTTCATCTCTTTGACAATCCCATTTCTTCTTTTCCAACCTCTTTCTCTGTATACTCTCCTGTACTTCTTCATTCCACCACCAGGTCTCCTTGTCCTCCTTCCTCTTTCCAGATGTCACACCAAGCACCTTTCTAGCCATCTCTCTTACTAGCTCTGCTGTAGTCACCCAGCTATCCGGTAACTCTTCACTGCCACCCAGTGCCTGTCTTAACTCTTCTCTGAACATCACCTCACAATTACCCTTTTTCAATTTCCACCATTTGATCCTTGGTACTGCCCTCACACTCATCCTCCTCTTCTTGATCACCAGTGTTATCCTTCAAACCACCATCCTATGCTGCCTAACTACACTTCCCCCTGCCACCACTTTACAGTCTTCGATCTCCTTCAGACTGGCCCTTCTACACAAGATATAATCCACCTGTGTGCATCTTCCTCCACTCTTGTATGTCACCCTATGCTCCTTCCTCTTGTTAAAATACGTATTCATCATAGCCATGTCCATCCTTTTCGAACAATTTACTACCATCTGACCCTCTGCATTCCTTTGCTTAACATCATACCTACCCATCACTTCCTCATCCCCTCTGTTCCCTTCACCAACATGCCCATTGAAATCTGCTCCAATCACCAGTCTCTCACCCTTGGGTACAATCACCACTTCATCCAACCCACTCCAAAATTTTTCTTTCTCATCCATCGCACACCCAACTTGTGGAGCATATGCACTAACAACATTCATCATTACACCATCAATTTCCAGCTTCATAAACATCACTCTATCCGACACTCTTTTAACCTCCAAAACACTCTTAGCATACTGTTCCTTCAGAATAATGCCTACACCATTTCTCCTCCCATCCACACCATGATAAAACAATTTGAAACCACCTCCAATACACCTAGCCTTGCTGCCCTTCCATCTGGTCTCTTGCACACACAATATACCAACCTTCCTTCGGTCCATTATATCAGCAAGCTCTTTCCCTATACCAGTCATACTGCCAACATTCAAATCTCCGACCCTCACTATCACAGTCTTAGCCTTTACCTGCCTTCATGCATGCCTTCCCCCTCTTCTCCTCCTTCGGCCAACAGTAGCCCAATTTCCGCCAGCACCCTGTTGGCCAACAGTACTGGTGACGGTCGTTGTTAACCCAGGCCTCGACCGATCCAGTATGTATTTTTGTACTGTTGTCTGCATGTATGATTTGGCAAAATTTTATGCCAGATGCCCTTCCTGATGCAACCCTCCCCATTTATCTGGGCTTGGGACCGGCACAAAGAAACAATGAAGAAATATTTGCCTTGTTAATGAAACTTTATTTTTGCCCTGCTTTTAGCTGCTAGTAATACCTCTCTCTCCCCCTCCAAAGCCCCTCTCTATTGTAGCTTATTTTAACCATACAGCACTGGGTTTACTTCAAGTAAATCTACTTGTGTAGCTTGAGGCTAGTGTCCTTTTGTAAGCTTACCTCTGCTCATATTTTATTTCTTTTTATTTTATTTCTGGTGACTATACCTTTAGAAACTTTATATCCTTGTCTCTCAAGCTAGTTTTTCACTATCTTTTTCTGATTGTTTCTATGACTTTATCTTGACCAGGGTGCTAGCCCTGCTCCGTTCGCCCTCACTACGCTCGGGCTCACTTCACTCCTCTACCCTACCCCCATTCCCATCCACCACATTACAATTACCTTTATACCTAACTATCCTTCCCCTTCCTGTCCCACTAGCCACTACAATTCCACTTCCTGTCTATTGCCACAACCACCTTACTAATCTGCCAATCTTGTCAACACCACTTCCTCTATACCACTGTCTCTACCTACTCTATCTGACCATATTTTATTCCAACATGTATTATTTTCTAATATCTTCTACACTACTCCTTATTCTCTCTATCTCCACCTCTTACCACTCCAATCTCTTTGACACACTCCTATGTTCACCAGCTTCTCACTCATACAACATATATCCAACTACTTCATCTTTGACTATATCCCCTAATCTCTTTACTACCTCTATCTCAAGTCTATATAAACTATCCATAATACAGATTTTTAAACCTTCCTACAAAGCTAAATCAAAACTATACAAACTCCATCTAGCATCTACTACGCACTCTCTCCTCACCAAAAACCTACTTTGTTCTGGAGATATCATCCAACCCTGGCCCTTCTTCTCTCCCCAAAACTACCTCTACACTGCCCCCATCTTACTCCTCTAACAGTCACCAACCTCAGTCACAACAATCATCTCCATCCAAATACTTAATTATTTACTCACTGAATATTCAGAGTCTAGCAAATAAAGTCACTGAGCAGCACTCATGGATAGCTCTCAATACCCCTCACATCCTCTCCCTATCTGAAACATGGCTCAAGCTACAAATCTCAAATAGTGAAATACTACCACCAGGTTATAATATCTTCTGATCTGATAGACCTGTAAAAAAGGTGGTGGCGTGGCCATCCTCTACTCAAACAACCTTAACCTCTCACTATACCCTTCCCCAATTCCTGACTTCCTCCCAGCTGAAATCATCATCCTTAACTGCCATCTGAATCCCCACAAAAAACTTGCAACTGCCTCTATCTACCTTCCTCCTGGTAACAATCTGCCCATTCTTGAAAACGTCCTATCCTGATTCTCCCACAACATACCATATGAGACACTTATCCTTGGTGATGTCAACACTGATTGGTCCAAACTCACAACTGACTCCCCCCAACTCAGTATCCACCTACATGGCTTCCACCAACTTATAACATCTCCCATTCGCTTCCATAAAAATTCCACTTCCAGCTCCATCATAGACTGGATCTTTACCAATTCCCCCCACCAATACCACAATCCCATCACCTTACCTGACTCCCTCAGTGATCATCTCCCTACCACCATCTTAAGACACTAGTCCCATATTCCTAAACCCCACCTTATCAAATACTGTTGAAAACTATCGACTTTCAATTCATCCCAATTTAACTCAATTCTCCACAACATAGATTGGTCCATCCTAAAACACCTCCCCCTAAATGATGCTGTAAGCACTTTCAATAACATCTTCATGAATACTCTAAACTCCTTAACTCCCTCTAGGAAGATCAGAATAAAATCAGACCATGATCCCTGGCTCTCCAAAGAGACTAGGTCCCTTATGAAACAAAGAGATTGTGCTTGGAAAACCTGGACTAAAACTAAACAACCACATTTTCTTCAAAAATACAGGCAACTGAGTAACCTTGCAAAAAAACACACAACTAATGACAAAAAGTTATACTACAGCTCTGCTCAGCTTAACAACAAATCCAATCCTCGAAAATTTTGGTCAACTCTCAACAACATCCTCTATCCTGGAAAGCCCTCTAATCCCTTCCCCATACCCTAACTCCTCCTCTCAGGAAACAGCTACCCTCCTAAATAAACACTTTATCTCTTCCATCCAAAATCTGGTAACCTCTAAGCCAAACTCTACTTTGACACCCACCCCTCCAAGTCCCACTAACACAGGCTTGTTTTCTTTTGAGCCAGTTCCCATTACTTACATCAAATCTCTACTACTCAAGCTAAAACCTTGCTCTCCTTCCACTGACAATCTCCTACATTCCTCAAACTTGCTGCTGACTCAATTGCCTATCCTATATCTATACTAATTAATTGATTTATTCTGGAATCAACTGTCCCCACCCTTTGGAAATCTTTCTTCACTATCCCTCTTCATAAAGGTGGAAACTCCACTGACCCCTCAAACTACCGACCCATTGCCATTCTGTCCCCCCTCTCCAAGATATTAGAAAAATGTATTCACTCACAGCTTCTCAATCACCTCCTCACACACCACTTACTTACCCCTACCCAACATGGATTTCGTCCTCACCACAGCACCACCACTGCCCTCCTCTCCTTAACTTATATCATTGCAGAGGCCCTAGACAACAATAAACTCATTCCCTGTCTCTTCCTAGATCTCTCCAAAGCCTTCAATACGGTCTCTCATCCTCTACTACTATCCAAACTCACAAATCTCCACCTATCCCCCTCCTCACTTGCCTGGTTTAATAGTTACCTATCTGGCAGGGAACAATCTGTCAAATGGCTCTCATCCTCCTCACCTTTCCTTCCCATCTCCATTGGTGTTCCCCAGGGCTCCAACTTGGGACCCCTTTTGTTTAACATCTTCACCAATGATCTTTACACCTCATGCAAAGAATCCTCCCTTATTCAGTATGCCAATGACTCCACACTTATATCCATCTCAAATAACATTCCTGAACTACACTCCCTGACCCAACAGGCCCTACTATCCACTGAACAATGGCTCTCTCACAACCTATTGATCCTACATCCCAAAAAGACAAAACTCCTACTTTTCCTTCCCCGTTCTCTTTCTCATCACAAAACCTCCTTTTTTATTACATCTTCTAACAATACAACTATCCAACCTGACACCCACACAAAACTCCTAGGGGTCATTATCGATGATGAACTAAAGTTCAACTTACACATACTCCAATGTATAAAAAAAACCCCCAGAAACTATGTCTGCCATATAAGAACAAAAAATTCCTAACCCCTGAATCTAGACTTACCCTGGGCCAGGCACTCCTCCTCCCCTCCCTCTTATACGCTGCCCCAGTTCTTACCAATATCCAAGCCTCCACTCTAAACAAACTCCAACAGACTCACCATAAAATAGCCAGATTCATTACTAACTCCCCATACAACTCACACCACTGCATTTCTTTAAACTCTCTTCAATGGCTTGAACTTCCCCAATTTCTGCTATCTTATCAATTTCATATGCTACACTCTATTCTTTATAAACCCTCTTCTGTCCATCTCTATCTTCCTTAGTCTCCATCTACATCCCATCCCAGACCCCCTGTACTTCTAACCAACAATTACTTGATATCTACCACCCAAGAAGGTCAGTAGGCAAACTACTCTACAAACACTCCCTTGCCCATGCTTGGAACAAACTTCCCCTTGACTTACGTTTAATCTCCCACACCTCACACTTTAAAAATGAACTAAAAGCTTATTTTCTCAATCCCACAACCTGCCCTTGCCATGACCCTACCTAGTCTTCCTTCCCTTTATGTACCCTCAAAAGGACCATACTTAGTTCCTCATTACACCTCTCTCTCCAATGTGTCTACTATGCATTTGCATAATTTTATACAAACAAAATTTTTTATTGTTGACCTATTGAACTATATCAATGTAAAATTGTTACTTAGCTTCTATTTAATACAACTTTAACTTTATGCATGTAACCCAACATGTGAATCTTTTTGCTATAACTGCTATTATATCAATATTGTTTAAAATTGTACTTGTTTAAAATGTACTACTGGAGCTTTTCTCCTTGGGTCTCCACTGAAAATGGGCCACAAGCCCAGTTGGACAAACTTGGTTAACAAATGTCAATAAATAAATAAATAAAAACTTGGAAACAAGACTAGTAAGTGTAAGGACTGGTTCAAAGTACATTCTGAAGAAACCTTGGGTAAAAAAGGAATGATCTGTCTTGAAAAATCACTCTCAATTAAGGAAGTATGGAGGATAGTGCTTGAAGCTCAAATACCCTTCTGGTGGAAGTAACATCCACCAGAAAGGTCTTCCATGACAACCACTTTAAGGATACGGCAGCTGAAGGTTCAGAGACCTAGTAAGCATGTATAGCATTTCAGGAAGATCCCACTGATGTACAAGTTTTGAATAGATGCCTGCAACAAAAAAGCACTCCTCAGGAAGGCTTTAAATAACTTAAAAGCCACCAAAGGTACATTATCAATACCAAATTGGAAATGGCAGCTATAAGCACATTTATGGTAGAATAACTCAAACCAGAATGAAAAAGACCAGCGAAGAAGTCAAGATGGCATCCAAAGGGGCAAAGAAAGGATCCAAGCCTTTAGAAGAAGCCCAACTAGAGAAATGTTTGTGCTTACAAGCATTCACCTTTATAGTGGAAGGCTTCTTAGATGATGAAAGAATATGAATAACTAACAGAGAGCTCAGATTCATGACGATCATCAGAATTTGAGAAACCATGTAGTCAATTTGAGGTAGCAGACATTCAGAAGAGTTATCCCTGCAAGATAGGAATTTAGATCTGAGAGGAGATTCAGTACCTAGGGAGGGTTACATAGGTGAGGCCTAAGAAAAGGGAACCAAATTTGTTGGGACCAGAATGGGAAATGAGGATAACTGTTGCTCTGCAATGGTCTGCCTTCAGAAGAAACTTGATTATCAAGATCTTTGGGGGTAGGCATTAAGGAGACCTGGGGCCAAGCATAGAAAACAGAACCCCTTGGTGATGGTCTTTTGTGAAGGATCAGGGGAGAAAAAACTGCTGCATTTCATGTTGGATGGGAATGCAGAAAGGATGCAGCAGGGAGTATCCAGCAGCTGAAAATCTGAGCTGCTATATTTGGATTCAGAATTACTCATTAGGCAGAAGGATGTTCCTGCTCAAACTACCCACCAAGATACTGGATTTTCCTGGGATGTGCATTGCAATCAGAAACTGCTGACAGGGCATCACCCATTTCCAAATCCTTATAGCCTCTCAACATATGGGATAGGAATGGGTCCCATCTTTCTTGCTCAGATATCAAACTACAGAAGTGTTTGAATAGCAATCACACTCTTGGGGAGGAGGAGGTCCTCAAAAGAGGACTGCGCTCATGTCCAAGACATTGATGTGAAGATTTACCTCAAATCTCAACCAAGTCCACTGGACAGTCTTCCCTTCAAAATGCCCCCACATGCCAGAAAGGAAGCATCCATTGTGATCATGGTGCTGGGATGGGGAAGAACAAAATGCCAACCTACGGCAAGCAAAAGTGAGTCAAACTACAACTGAATTTGGTGTTGACAACTGTTTGTCAGAATAACTGGGAAGTCCTTGGAGTGTGTGAGATAAACCACTGAACTCCTACAGTACAATATAGCACTCTAATCTGGAACCTTGAAAGGGTAATGAGACAGATAAATGCTGTCATATTCCCAGGAAACTAGAGAAGTATAGCTGCAGAAACTCTGAGATCCTGAATAAAGTGAGAAACCTGCAGTAGAAGGGAAATTAGTCTGGTTAATGGAAGTGTGACTGTATCCAAATGGCAGACTATAAATTCCATTTGCACTGGTTTCAGGTTGGACTTTTTGTGATTCACTGTAATGCCTAAGGACAGACACAATTGGGGTAAGAAGTATCAAGCCTTGATGAGAGATGTTTTCAGGGAAGTGGCGATGAGTCAATTGTCTAGGTATGTAAAAACCTTGAATCCTTGTAGCATCGGCCAGCTGCCACTACTGCCATACATTTGGTGAACACCTGGGAAGTTGTGAAGAGACCAAAGAGCAAAGACCAAAATTTATAATGATTGGTCCCAACATAAAGCACAGGAATCTCCTGGAGTTCCTTGCTATCTTTATGTGATGGTAGGCATACTCAGGAGAGGTAGAATGGACTGCAACATAGTCAACTGGAATTTGATCTGTTAGATGAACTGATTCACTTTGCTGAGATCAATAATTAGGTCTGAGGTTCTTGTTCCACTTTGGTACAAAAAAACAAACAAACTGGAATTGACCCCAAATCCTTGCTGATCTGTTGGGACCTCTTGGATGACTTGGTTGTCTAGCACTTTTTGGATTTTGACTGCTGCATCCCTTCTCTGATTGGGTGGCTTGTCTGAAAGAGATTTTTTGGGAATCCTTTGGAGTATATAAAAAGTTAATCATATAGCCTCTCGACACAACTCTCAACATGCATGCTTCTAAGGGTCTAAGGGTATGACCGCCAAAGCTTTTGGTTGGAGAGGCAAGTGACCTCCAACTGCATCCAGAGCATGGCAGTCAAGCACCAATTCAGGAGTGATGAAAAGGCATCCTGGAAAAAGCTCCATAGAAATCTTGGTTTTGCAGACCACCTCTGTCTTGGTTGTGGCATCAGTTGTGGTTACCCCCTCTGCTGCAAGCAGAATTTTCCCTATAAGTATCTTGGAATGACTGCTGCATTTTATGAAAAAATAGACACTTGCCCTCTTTTTGATTCCTGGAGTAAGATCACTGAGGGGTGTTAAAGCACACTCTGATGGCAGACAGAACCTTTCTATTTGGTTCACTCCTAGCTAATATCTCTGACTTTTGGACCAAAAATGGAGCATTGAAAAAGGACACTTTAAAGTAGTCTGCAAAACTGCACAAACACATCCAGGTGTAGCAGCACATGGTAATGCCAGTAAGTGCTGCATGACACATCCCATTGGCTACCTTGGACAAAAGCCTCATGGAGATATTCATGATAGACTACAATGCTGACAACTGTGACTCCAGAGTCTTCTTTGTCTCTGGGGAATGCTGGGTCTTCACATGTAACACTTCAGAGACCAGGTCTCATTGAAGTCTTGTCAAATAAGCATGATAGTTAAGTACATGCAACATGAAAGTTGCTGAAAGATACATACTCTTTCCCAAGCGGCCCAGAGCCTGAGCTTCCCTACTGGGCAAATGGACCAATAAACTCTCTTCAAAAAATCTTTTTTCAAGGCAGTCACAACCGTGATAGCATCAGCCACTGGAAATTTACTCAAATTAAGTTTATTCTTAGAAGGGTTCAAGATTCTATCCAGTTTCCTTGGGATTTGTTCAACCACACTGGGTTCCCTCTAAGCCCCCTGTACCAACAGGTCTGTAAAGGAGGCTGGAGGGGGTGCAGCCCAGGATGTGGATGGGCCCAAACCAAAGGTCTCCAGAAACAGTGACTCATCCAGTGTAGGGGTCACTGTCGTCCCTCCCCCATGCTGTTTCAATAATTAAGAACCAGCACACATCATCAGAAAAGCCACAGGAAATATAAGGTTTACTCAAAAACATTTATTAAATAACAGTTAAGAGCTTTTGTTTATATACTATTGAATATTATCAGAGGAGTCACAGCCTTGGATCCCCAGCTTTATATAAAAAAAAAAGGCTCCAAAGTCAGATCCCATTTGGGATGTATCTTACAAGACACCTGCAACAGCTGGAAAGACCACAGAAGTACCTCACCAAGAGGATCACTGGCCTCAAACAGATGCCCTATGCAGCTCGACTGAGGAAACTCCAGCTGTACTCGGTTGCATACTGCCTACTCAGAGGTGATCTCTGCCTGACATACAAGACTATGTCCAACCCAGAATTGATGTACATGCTCCACCTAAAGAAAATCTTATCCCCTCGAGCCACATGCTTTAGGGATCTAAACCTCATCACAACAATAACTAGGACGTGTTGGAGGGATAGATTCCTGTCCCAGAGACTTCTCATGCTTTGGAACAAGATTCCAATCTACATTAGGCAGAGTTCCTCGCTAACTCTCTTCAAAAGAAACCTTGATGAGTGGATGGGAGACAGAATATTTACCCCGGGATCACTTCAGTGGCTCTGATGGACAGAGACACAGGGAACTAATCTAATGGGGTGGCGAAAGCCAACACATTCTGGCTAGGCTTATAAATGCCTTTGGGCAGATAGCCTAGTACTTACCTATGAACCTAAAGATTGAAAAAGATGAAAATAGACATCAGATCTCAAAAACAGAATCATCTATGGGGAGAGTCTTTAGTGACTCTCAGTATTGTGTCTTCATGAAAAGCAGTATGTTTTCTTAAATCTATAATGATGTTTTAGGGCTATTGTTTTGGTGCCTTATGGTATACATTATTAAGTGATCACTTAGGCTGTCTGACAGAGTTCCATGGGATGATATTTTATTTTTTGGAGAGAATGTTAGGGTCCAACCGAGGGTTGATTGTCTGGCTGTGGCTTTATTATATTTAGTTGATATGGTTATAAGTTGGGTGAACTTGTTCAGATGTGTATTATTCCCTGGATTTTCAGGCTGCATGGTTTGCCAATCAATATTAGCATTATTCAATATTATGGTTTCATAGGGGATTTATGAGGAGGACCAGAAAGAACACCCTCCACTTTATACTCATGATTGTGATAATCATGTCAGCATATAGTTTTAGCATGGTTAGTAGGATTTCAAAGTTAGAGAAAGCTGGCAGGATATGGGGAATGGCAGATACCTAATTTGTTTTTTGTAGAAAATAGATAATGTCTTCAATGTAATCTGATAATGTTATAGGCTGTCAAGTCAATTTCTTCAGTTTTTGTTTCCTGGAGGTGCCAGTGTTTTGTGGCAATGAAGATGTTTGGAAATTGCAGTGTTATCCATATATGAAATGAACTTCATGGAGTAGATAGACTGACAGAGAGAGACAGACTGGTAGCAGATATAGACAGACCAGTAAGCAAGCCTTACCTCTGATCTGAACTTCCAGTAAGCAAGCCTTACCTCTGATCTGAACTTCTACCCAGTCTATGAAATGTAATGGTAATGTACAATGTGCTAGTGTCAACCTTCTGAGCTTATGGCACAACCAGATGTTCCATCTGTAAATGCTCAATCCTTGAATTATTAAAAGAAATCCTCAAAAGAAAGAATAACTCCCGTTTCCCTTGTTCATGGGTTCATTTCTCATCTTCTCACTGTGGTCAACAACTTTACATAACTATCACATATTTGCAAACGACACTGTCGTGCTACAACAAAATAGTCAACGTTCTCATTTCAGGCATTAATGGAAGCTCACATCAAGGTAACATATATGTAAAATGCTGACCTACAAATGCACTTTTTTCTTATTCTTTTCATCCATGCTTTGTAATATTAGGTACTAGATTAATGATGTATAGAAATGGAAGGCTGTGCCCCTTTGCAGTTGTACAATGTGTAGAGAATACTTCTAAACTCTCCCAGATTTCAACACAAATGTTAGCTCTGTCCCTGTTAATCCCTCCTAAAACTGGTGAATTACACTTAAATAATCACAATAATTAGAGTTATAGACTTTTTTTACTTTTGAAACTGTATATTAGTTTACATTATCTTATCCTGTTAGCATCTTAAGTTGTGTCCCTGATTCTGTTGAGCTTTGTCCCTATTTAGTTGAGAACTATGGTGTAGAGATGGCAAGTCATGCAGCATTTAAGCTGTATGCAGTTTTTCATTCCAATATACCACTGTTATCAGGAAGTTATTCTCCAAGCTATTATGTCATAATGACACTGAGACTGTGCTGCCATGCTGTGAAAATGAACAGAATGCATATTCCTACACATGACCATCAGCACATTTGTGCATGACTCTTAGGCATATACATGAAACCTAACTGTCACTTTCCTAAATCTGCAATGAATATACATGCTGCAGTTCCTTAATCCACTTTCCCACACCATCAACAGCCCTTTGTTCATTCATTCTACATCCTGCCTAGCTATATCATGCAAGCTACTAATCAAACCTGTACAACTGTTTGCATAAGAGCATGCTTTGTTTCTTTGATACTGGATCTCTAATATACTGCTGAAAAGAACCAACTGGTGTAAACTCATCCATAATAATAATAATCATAACAAATAAATAAAAACTGTTTACCTTTGATTGGTGTAACAAAATATTCCACATTGACAAGTGCGTATTTCCTTTTTCCCAGAAAGTACAACTGTAGTCCAGTTAAGTTATATATTTGGTCTTAGTTCATTTAGCCTAGTCACTAAAAACTGTAGTTCAGCTGCACATTTGATTCACTGTATCAGCAACCATGAGTTTCATGCTGCAGTTTTATTTTCCTCATTGCATACAAATATTTAGTGTTTCATCAATGTTTTAAGGTGGAAGACTTCAACCTGCCACCAGATAGACAGACAAACTAGTAGGCAATGTGCCTGCATTATTTTATTTTCTACCATTTATAGCTCCATTGCAGAAACCCTGCATTTATGTTTGCAAACAACTTGACAATGAACATTCCTGTCTATACCCATTTACCAGAATATTTGAGAAACTAATCTATGATAAAATATTTGACCATATAATCTGTTATGCACTCTTCACATATTCCTAGTGTGATTTTAGGATTTCACACCCTGACATCCCTGTACAAAGGCATAAATTGGATATATAATTTAGAAATCCTGGACTATTTATCATAGGATAGTGTACTGATATGACATGAGCCTTTGATACCATAAACCATGAGCTACTTCTCAAGTTAGGGTCATTGAACTTGAAGCCTCAGGTAGTCTCCTATTTCTATAGCTAATCTAAAAAAAGGTCCATTCCCATTTCTACTGGTGCCCCATTTTTCATATATAAGCAAACTTAATGATAGTGTTCTCTGGAATATTTTCTTAGCCCTATTATGTTCTCTTTCTTCCTTAATAACCTTCTCTTAGACCTCTCTTACCTTGAATTGACAGTCCCCGAGATTCATGAAGTTTGCGCCAGGCACAGGCGTAGCGTTGATGATCTAATGCCAAATATGGCCGCCGAGCGATTCAGGTATGAGCTGTTTCCCCGTGCACTACCAGTGTATACCACATCTGTGCAGCTCCCAGCGCATGTATGCTAATTACCCCATGCACAGCAGTGTAGCATGCAAATGAAGGTATACAGCGATTCATGAAGTGGTGCAGGCGTAGCGTAAGCATGCAGAAATGTAAACCAAAAAAGGGGTTTACATTTTTTCAAACATAAAATCGGAGCCATGACAGCAGACCAAACTTTCGTATTATAATGTTAATATATGCCAGTGGCTAAATATATAGCCAATGGCATAAAAAAACATGCACAACACATAAACATTTAATGTCATGGACACACTAACGCAAAGTAAAATCGCAGTGCATCAGTGCGCAAACAGGATCACAATGAAAATATATTTATATGTAATAAAACTGCAATGTAACACATTTCATGAATTCCCCATAATAGTCAATGGCATGCATGCTACACCACAACCATGGCGCAAGGGTTGCTAAGGGTCTGTGACAGTGTTCTGTGCGGTAACTACGAATTAGTAGTCAATGTCATGAAAATGAGTGAAGTAATACTGAATCGCAAAATCCCCACCAGCGTAAGGATGTACCTCACAGTGTAGTGGTACAACACCGAGGTGTGGCCTGGAGATAAAGATGACATCAAGAGAGTGGTGCGCCACCTTAGCTGTAAGCACATTGGAGCAGTGTTAATCCGGGTTGCCTGTTGCTTAGCAAAAATGCAGGATAGAGGTGTGGAAGTAGCCATAGCTTTGCTTAGCTGAGAGCACACAAGGTAACTGAAAAAGCAGTGAACGTGGATGAAAATGCACTCGAAACCCGGTAAATGGCTGTACGTGGTGTGCACCACAGCTGAAACAGGAAGGATACGGGAAGACAATAAGGAAATGCTGCAGCATGGTAATTGGAGTACAAATGAGTAATTAACACCTAGGAACTCACAGTGGGCCACTAACAACAGCTAACAAGGCTGCTAGCAGCTACCTGCAGAACAGGAAAGGGGTGGTGGCGTACTGCAAAGAAAAGAGAACTGTCACAGCAGAACAAAGCAAACTTGCAGTAGATCAGCTACATAACACATTTCGCTACACAATCCTGGGTTGGGAAAGTACAAAACAAGAAAGCAGGCAGCTGGATGCATGCCTGACAATGGGAGGGGAATCGGGTTGAAAAGTGAAGTAAAGGGCAAAAGATGAATCATGGCAGCCAAGCGTAAGTCAACACCAAAGGCCCCACAATAGCAGTACCTGCTATAAAACCCATAATTAAGATACCCTGCAGCTGGAATTGCACATACACACCCAATTACACCAGCAGCATCCATTGCACAATAGTATAAAGTGTGAAAGCACCTCACACACATTTGTGTATTCCCAGACATTCTGCACCATTGGTGTATATAGATGGGGAACTTTTAATAAGTACATGTTAGGGGCTGCCATTGCTTTGATTCACCAGCATGTGTTGGATACTGACGGTGGTGTGGAAGATGATGCTGACAACCATAAACCATGAGCTACTTCTCAAGTTAGGGTCATTGAACTTGAAGCCTCAGGTAGTCTCCTATTTCTATAGCTAATCTAAAAAAAGGTCCATTCCCATTTCTACTGGTGCCCCATTTTTCATATATAAGCAAACTTAATGATAGTGTTCTCTGGAATATTTTCTTAGCCCTATTATGTTCTCTTTCTTCCTTAATAACCTTCTCTTAGACCTCTCTTACCTTGAATTGACAGTCCCCGAGATTCATGAAGCTTGCGCCAGGCACAGGCACAGCGTTGATGATCTAATGCCAAATATGGCCACCGAGCGATTCAGGTACAAGCTGTTTCCACGTGCACTAGTAGTGTATACCACATCTGCGCAGCTCCCAGCGCATGTATGCTAATTACCCCATGCACAGCAGTGTAGCATGCAAATGAAGGTATACAGCGATTCATGAAGTGGTGCAGGCATAGCGTAAGCATGCAGAAATGTAAACCAAAAAAGGGGTTTACATTTTTTCAAACATAAAATCAGAGCCATGACAGCAGACCAAACTTTCGTATTATAATGTTAATATATGCCAGTGGCTAAATATATAGCCAATGGCATAAAAAAAAATGCAGAACACATAAAAAATAACATTTAATGTGATGGACACACTAACGCAAAGTAAAATCGCAGTGCATCAGTGCGCAAACAGGATCACAATGAAAATATATTTATATGTAATAAAACTGCAATGTAACACATTTCATGAATTCCCCATAATAGTCAATGGCATGCATGCTACACCACAACCATGGCGCAAGGGTTGCTAAGGGTCTGTGACAGTGTTCTGTGCGGTAACTACGAATTAGTAGTCAATGTCATGAAAATGAGTCAAGTAATACTGAATCGCAAAATCCCCACCGGCGTAAGGATGTACCTCACAGTGTAGCGGTACAACACCAAGGTGTGGCCTGGAGATAAAGATGACATCAAGAGAGTGGTGCGCCACCTTAGCTGTAAGCACATTGGAGCATTGTTAATCCGGGTTGCCTGTTGCTTAGCAAAAATGCAGGATAGAGGTGTGGAAGTAGCCATAGCTTTGCTTAGCTTAGAGCACACAAGGTAACTGAAAAAGCAGTGAACGTGGATGAAAACGCGCTCGAAACCCGGTAAATGGCTGTACGTGGTGTGCACCACAGCTGAAACAGGAAGGATACGGGAAGACAATAAGGAAATGCTGCAGCATGGTAATTGGAGTACAAATGAGTAATTAACACCTAGGAACTCACAGTGGGCCACTGACAACAGCTAACAAGGCTGCTAGCAGCTACCTGCAGAACAGGAAAGGGGTGGTGGCGTACTGCAAAGAAAAGAGAACTGTCACAGCAGAACAAAGCAAACTTGCAGTAGATCAGCTACATAACACATTTCGCTACACAATCCTGGGTTGGGAAAGTACAAAACAAGAAAGCAGGCAGCTGGATGCATGCCTGACAATGGGAGGGGAATCGGGTTGAAAGGTAAAGTAAAGGGCAAAAGATGAATCATGGCAGCCAAGCGTAAGTCAACACCAAAGGCCCCACAATAGCAGTACCTGCTATAAAACCCATAATTAAGATACCCTGCAGCTGGAATTGCACATACACACCCAATTACACCAGCAGCATCCATTGCACAATAGTATAAAGTGTGAAAGCACCTCACACACATTTGTGTATTCCCAGACATTCTGCACCATTGGTGTATATAGACGGGGAACTTTTAATAAGTACATGTTAGGGGCTGCCATAACTTTGATTCACCAGCATGTGTTGGACACTGACGGTGGTGTGGAAGATGATGCTGACAACCATCTCAGACACCGGAGGAGGAGAAGGGTGTTCAGACCCAGGGTAACCTGCCAGGGGCTACATGATCTGGAGATAGTAGAGCATTGCAGGGTAGACAGGGACACCATACAGCAACTTGTTGAGCTGTGCCGGCCACACCTCAGAGCCAGAAATAACAGAGGGGAACCCATCCCAGTGGGCACGAAGGTATGTGTAAGCTTGAGAATACTAGCCACAGGTACCTTTCAAAGGCCAACTGGGGATATCATGGGGATCTCACAGGCATCAGCATCCTGGGTACTCCACCAGTTCCTGGATGCCATGTTACCACATGCCAATGAGCACATATACTTCCCCCAAACGCAGGAGGAGTTGGCCAGCAATATGCATCTCTTCCACCATGTGGCAGACTACCCGGAGGTACTGGGTGCAATAGACTGCATGCACATACACATCAAGACACCACCCAGTGAGCAGGGTAGGCACTACATAAACTGCAAGGGATACCCCTCCCTCAACTGTCAGGTCACGTGCAATGCCCAGGGCATTATCATGGATGTGTGTGCTGGCAGCACTGGAAGCTATCACGACTTCCACATCTGGCATGCCTCACAGCTGTATCAGGTATTTGCCAGGGGGGACATCCCATATGGCCACCTGGTGGGGGATGCTGGCTATGCACTGGAACCGTGGATGATGACTCCCATCAGAAATGCACACACACTCATGCAAGAACGCCATAATGAGGCACACACAGAAACCAGAATCATCACAGAGCGTGTTTTTGGGATGCTGAAATCACGGTTCCATTGCTTGGACATATCTGGTGGAGCTTTGTAGTACTCTCCAGGCATGTGTGCCCACATCTTTATAGTATGTGTCATGCTACACAATATGCTCCTTTGGAAACAGCTGCAGCAGGGACAGAATGGTGAAGGCCCTCACAGCCCACCATCATTGCCAATGGCCCCACAGGAACAGAAGGACTCAGACCACGAACACCCTGTGCCAGCCCCAGTAGGCAGACAGAGGTGTGCCCAGTATGCCCATGCCTTGGCAAAGAGGGAACATATAGCACACACACTGACAGTGTAGGTACTTATGGACTGACACCCTTCACCACCTGCAGACACAGCAAACATGGATGGCACACACACATACGACCACCTGTAAATTGTCATGTATAGGTAGTCTACTGTGTGCATCCTACATAGGCAGCCCCCAACTATTGTACACACAACTGCCATTGGCACAAGGTAAGTCAATATCTGAACAGTAAATTAAGCTATCAGCATGTGCTGATACTGTATGTATAGGTTCATAGGTACATAGGTAGGTACATGCCTAACTGCCCGAGGCCATTCATAAGCATAGCCAAAATGTGTCTGCTGTCGCCACACCATTGATTAACTAACTGCCCCTCTGTGGAGCAGAGCCAATTGCGGGATCCCTGGGGTGTATATATTGTTGGTCAGTCACACATCAAGGTTTCCCCTGAAGTGTGTCAGTGAGGGGCTATGCCAAATGTGGTTAGGATGTTAATGTATAGTCTCTCAATTCATGTGTTATGTCTGTATTTCGAGAAGCTCACTGGGCGTGGGTGGCTCCGCCTGTTGTGTAGCCAAGCTTACACATAGGATTCATGGATATAGGAAATAGGCAGAAGGAACGTTAATGTCAATAGTGTAATGGCTACAGCATTTGCATAATATCTGTGCAGTCCTGGTTCAAATCCCAATAAAGTCAGAGATGATTTACATGTTACATGGTATACCTTAACCACAGCTTGCATATATAGGTAGTATTCCACAGAATAATAAACATTTGGAACACACAACCGCTGAAATGTGCATTAACCACCCTTGCACTACCAGTGCCTGCTCTGAGAGGTAAAATGACCACTGCCAGGATTAGAGCACACAACCATGTGCTCAGTCTTCACAATAACCTACCACTAAGCTACCTGAGATGTATCAATGGCAGTTGTGTATTCTGACAGGTTAAAACACAAAAGGGAGGAATGTGTGGAAATAGGACAAACCACCATGTACCCAATGAAAGGTGTTTTTTGTTTGTTTGTGTCTTTCGGCTTTTTCCCTGTTAGGGGTCGCCACAGCGGAACTCCGGTCCGCTAATGATTGGTAGTGGATTTTTATGTACCGGGTTACCAGCCCTGATGCACAACCTTCAACGAAGGCACTCCCCATTCACGTATGCCTGCACAAAGAAGATGCTCTAGCTGAGAATCGAACGGGACGTCTTGCTGTGAGGCGACAATGCTACCGCAGCACCACCACCGCAGTATGATATATATATATATATATATATATATATATATATATGTATATATATAAATCAACATATATAGAGAGAGAGGGAGAGAGAGAGAGATATGTCGATATATGGGGATATACATATATATGCAGATATATAGATAGGTTAACAACATCTACATAACCATGGAGGTACATATAAATGGGATACCTACCAAATACCAAATGCTTGACATACCGACGCACACAATCAGGAGGCTTAAAGAGCAAAAGACCACAGTACCAAAACACCAGAAGCGCGAGGTTTAAAATCCCAATGTTAAGGGACATTTAGTTAGTGCTTCTGGTGTTCCGGTTCAGGTAGGTTACTGTGTGTAAGTGTGTTTTTTGAGGGCTGTAGTGAGTGTAAGTGTGTGTTCTGAGTGTGGTGTGTGTTCCTGGGGGACTGTAATGTGTGGGTGTGGGTTTGATTTGTGCATCTGTTTGTGTGATCTAGGAAGTAGAATATTAAAGTAGGGGGGGTGTGGGGGGTGCAGCCACCCACATGGGGGGTGTAGGGGGCTTGCCCACCTGCTCATACGTAGTGTAGGATGGTTTATTTGGATGTGGTGGGTAGCAGTGTGTCTGTGTGTGTGCGTGTGTGTGTTCCATGTTTGTGTTACTTTCGTGAGTTTGACTGTCGCTGTCGGTAATGTGGGGTATGGGAGTCTGGGTCCGGTACTGTGGGCGTCAGAATTGTGTGCATTCGGGATTCCATAGGTATCCCGTATGCAGCGGTTGAAGTGTTCATATATGATTATAACATGGACTATAGCAATCACACATTCCGCCACGACCACACTTTATGAACAAAGGATATGGAGAGTATATGCCTATACACTATTACAAATATGTGCTATGGACATGAGCCAAAGATAGGGTTACCACCTGTCCCACTTTGCGAGGGACAGTCCTTCTTTCAGCGGTTGTATCCTGACCAAAAATATTAAAAATGGCAAATGTCCTGAGATTGCAGAACATAATTATGTCCCATATGTAATGTAATAGTTGCATACAATAGTTATTTCTGTATCTAAAATACCTACATGTCACAAGAAACAGGATAAGCAACTAAACTGCTACAAGAATAAGCTTATATTAAGGCAAAAAAGGAAAGTTCTACCTTCGTACTGACCGTGGGTTTGTGTCGGCCTGTAAAATCTGATGTGTGGCGCGAAAATGCCCCACTATGGCCATTTGAAAAGGTGGCAACCCTAGCCAAAGAGAGTCAGTCACCAACACAACTCCAATGACTACAAATACCTATGACAGAAATACACAGACAGCTTTCATGTAGCAACACTTTATTACATTCCGATGCATTGCTGAAAGGATTCAAGGACTAACATCACCAATTAACAGTGCCTTAATGAATCAGCCTGCAATTACCATAGTATTAGTCCACTACAGGATAGGTGTTCAAATAGGGGAGGAACCCTCACACACATATCGATTATGTATAAAAGCAGTTCCTACACACCTGCATCTGCTATGTACACCCACCAACATCTCCCCCACACCCAAACCAATTACAATACAAACTGTAATAACATCACAAATCATTCACTCACTGTACGACATCTGCAGAAGCCTTAACATACCTTGTCAGATACACACTAACATGGCCCTATGTGAAATAGTTGCTGTTATACAATGGAACAGCTGCTGATCTTACAGGGTTTGTTTGCACTAATCCCGTTTCAGAGGGTTGTGTGTACACCAGGAAGTGTTACCAATTACTGATTAACAGCACAGTATGATACACATGTACACCAAACCAAAGATGTCTGGTGAGCACACTGTAAACCACCTAACATTTCATGCATAGCTATACAGCCTTGAGCTGCCCAAACATCCTTGCCAGACTGAAACATCTGCAGAGGTTTCAGGTACAAACAAACACTGCACAAGTAGTAATGTTCTGAAAGATAACAGCTGTACTCACATGTAGAACAGCATCTTCTAGCCATTACACACAATCCACAGGAGTCATGAAGCTAATATATCTCTGTCTCTCTCCATATAGCTGTTGAAATACATCACAAACAACACATCCAGGCCGTCTTCCTCGAAAGTAAGGCAAGGGACAATGCCCAAGTGGAGTACTCAGTTATACACCACTGTTGCCATGGTATTGGCTAATGGAGTAGCTGCACAGCTGATGTGCATCTGATTAACTACTTTGGAACACCAATTGGTGGTCAGGATAGCATGTTACCGATATTTAACTATAAAAGGATGGCTTATCACACATTCAAACCATCTGTATATACCAGCAAAACATTACAAAGAAGAATGAAACACAAACTGAAAAGGATTGAAATAACAGTCAACAACACCTCGGGTTACTAATAAGGTATGTAAAACACTCAGTATGTCTGTGTATGTAGTACCTGTTCTGTAATAATTAAAGTGTACACAATGCATATAGTAGAAACAGTTATCTTGTAGTGATGTATTGTTGAGCATAGTAACGCTTGTAGTATTTATGTGTGTACTGCTGTAGGTCACAAGGCAAACACCGCATACACCACATACACCACAAGGGATGCTATATAAGGGCTTTGAACCCAACAATTCCTCACCAGCCACTGTCAGTGGCAGGGTTGGTCCAACAAGTACGTGCTATAACAGGGAATAGAGTATATTGATATATTGTAACAGTAGGCATATGTATGGGTGTATTACTGAGAATAACATGTCGAAGATTGGCCTATTGTGCAATTATGATTACCACTGTGGGATATTGTGCCAATAACTGTGTAATGTACAGTATTGTAGGCAGATATGTATTACATTTTACATAGCATTACTATTATGTTAGGAAAACATTAGTTATGTCTATTGGCATTTACAATACACAATAACAGGATACATATGAATTGTAGTCACCCAACAGTTTATCAGCATGATAGCAAAGTAAAATGGAAGAGCTAGTTAACTATCCGTGCACATAAGACATGTAATAAGTTCAAAGGTAGGTACTAGGCAGTCTGCCCAAGGGTATTTATAAGCCTAGCAAGAGTGTGTTGGCTTCCACCACCCCCTTAGATTAGTTCCCTGTGCCTCTGAACAGCAGAGCCATTAGTTCCCTGTGCCTCTATCCAGCAGAGCCACTACAGTGATCCCCGGGGTGCATGTTTGTCTCCCATCCACCCGTCAAGGTTTCTCTTGAAGAGTGCTAGTGAGGGGCCCTGACTTATGTACATTGGAAACATGTTCCAAAGCATGGGGAGTCTCCAGGTCAGGAATCTTTCCCTCCAGCACATCCTAGTTATCGTTGTGGTTAGGTGTATATCCCTAGAGCATGTGGCTCTCAGGGGTTTTTGTTTAGGTGAAGCATATCCAGCAATACTGGGTTGGACATAAGCCTTGTATGTCAAGCAGAGATCACCTGTGAGTACGTGGTATGCAACCGAGTACAGCTGGAGTTTCTTTAGTTGGGCTGCATAGGTCATCTGTTTGAGGTCAGTAATCCTCTTGGCATGGTACTATTGTGGTCTTTCAAGCTGTTGCAGTTGTCTTGTAAGGTACATCCCAAATGGGGTGCTGTATCCTTTAATGGGTCTAATAAGTCATGAGTAGAGAGGCACAATGGCCTCCTTTGTTCTGGATGCGAACCCATTTGAGATTAGGGGGGCCACTTAGAAGAATATTCTAACCACCTTGGCATTATGATTAACCAAGGAGAGATTGCTATCTACTTTGGTTCCCAGATCCCATGGGTAATTAGTTTTATCCAAAGGGGATGACTATGCACTTTTTGGAATTCAGCTTGAGGCCATAATATTGACACCAAGTATCCGTCTCAGTGCGACCCTTCTAGAGGGTGTCTGTATCAGCTGGGGAAACAATTATGGCCCCTAGTTTGCAGTCATCTGCAAATCTTTTCAGCCAAAGTCCTCCTGTGCTTGCCTGTACCTCAGAGAAGTATATACCTAACATGAGGGGTCCTAGGACTGAGCCATGGGGGGCGCCTCTTGTAGCTGGTTTACAGTCGGACCTAGGGTATGCAACCCCCACTGTGTGGGTTCTGCTCATGAGCCACTTTGCAAACCATCTCATGACGGAGGGGTTAATGTTCAGGTGGAGGGGTATATTGATAATACCAGAATGAGGAATGGTGCTGAAAGCCTTTGAGAGATCAAAGTAGGCTGTGTGGACCCCCTTACCCTCATCTAATGCCTTGGCAACTGTCTCAAAGAAGTACACCAGGTTTAGGAGGCATGGTCTGCCCTTAACAAAGCCAAACTGGGAGGGGTCAAATGTTTGGAGGTACCCAATGTCTCTGTGAGTGAGATCTATGATGATGTGCTCCATAGCCTTGCAGACCAGGCTAGTCAGGCTTATAGGGCAATAGGTCCCATGGTCCGTTGTGGTGCCATCTTTGTGGAGTGGGATAACTGTTGCTGTGTGCCATTCAGGGGGCAGAAAGCCTGATGCGAGGCTATTATTGAATATGGTGCATAGGTGGGGAGCCAGTTTGTTCTGAAGTTTGTGTAAAACACAGCCTGGGATGTTGTCCGGTCCCATGGATGCTGTGATATTGGCTTTAGAGAGTGCAGCTTTTACCTGCGTAGTTGTGATTACAGGGACTCTGCATTCTTCCTGTATAGATATGGGCCCTTTAGGTGGTGAGAGGGGGGGAAAGGTAGCACTGAACCTATCTGCCAGGATGTTGGCAATATCAGTTGGTTCTGTAATGTTTGTGCCTTTGTGCTGTAACTCAGAGCAGATCTGGGTGTTGGCATTGAGATATTTGACATAGCTATATAATGCTTTGTGGTTGTCCTTGGAATTAGTGGTGGTTTTGTTTTCGTAGCTAGCATTGGAGGATCTTATAAGGGATCTCAGCTTCTTACTGAGGCTGACCAGGGAGCTCCTCCACTCATGGCATTGTACTCTCTTTTGCAACAGTTTCTTCCTTCTGTTGTACAGTTTGTTTATGGCAGGGGACCACCAGATTGGCTTCCTTATTTTTGAGGATAGCATCTTGGTTCTGTTTGGGATAGCACGATCCATGCACTCGTGTAAGTGCTTATAGAGTGCATATGTGTAGGATTCAGCAGTTGTAACTGTATTGTCCATCTGCATGGGTGTCATGAAGTTCACCACTTCTGTCTTAAAAAACATGAAGTTGGCTTTGTAGAAATATTATACTGTGGTTTCCTTAATGGGGGTGGGGATATCAAGGGTGTTTAGCTTATGGTTGGATCGGACCAACGAGGAGTTGATTTCAGGTGTGGAACACCGGTCACTCATGTTGGTAATGCCTAGGTCTAGGATATTGTTGCCCCTGGTGGGGGTGTGGATACGTTGATCCAGGGCATTGGAGTTTATGAAATCCAGAAGGCATTGAGCTAATGAGTTGGTACACGAATAGTTTTCCCAGTTAATGGTGGGGTAGGTGAACTCACCCATTAGTAGGGTGTTTGGTTGAACCCTAATAATTTCCAGTACATCAAGAAAAGAGGAGTGGGAATCTTGGGGCATGGTGGGGGATCTGTAGCAAGCTACGATTTGGATTGCATTTTAGCCCAGGGGTAGTTGCACTTGGATAACCTCGTATACATTGTGCTAAGCAACTAGCCTGGAGGGGTAGATATCCTTAATGAATATGGACACACCTCCACCTTGGGTGTTTCAGTCCAGGTTACATGGCCGAAAAGTGTGGTATGAGTTATAGCCTGGTAGTGCAGGGGTGCTCTCTGGAGCCTTGAACCAGGTCTCAGTCACTGCACAGATATTGATGTTCTCCATTACATGGAGTGCCTCGAGTGAGTGCATTTGGAGATCTAGACTTCCAGCATTGAGTAGCATTACCCTCAGTTTGTGCTTGCCTGTTCCTCTTATGGTGGTGAATATGTTATTTGAACCTTGCCTAAAGAAGGCACTATAGGGGCAGCACAAGCCTTAGCCAATATCCGGAATCCTAGGGGGTGACAGGTGCAGGTCATCTGTGGCAAAGCATCATGGTCTGTTGATCATGTCATCCCAAACAGACAGATACTGGATCCCCTTAGAATGACACCAGAAGCTTAGCCAATTCTTGAAGTCAATCATTTTGTCCTCGTACTGCAGTATCATTCTGGGCGATGGCAGAATGCTACTCAGGGCTAGGGTCATATCTGCCTGGGCTACAAGATCGGAGAGCTCTTCCATCTCTCTTTTCATGTAGTCCAGGGAGGTACATCTCAGGTCATTCACACCGACATGGACAATGACAGAGTCATATTTGTACTTGTTGTGGAGTGACCTGAGTGCATGAGTTATGTGGCAAATCCTGGTACCCACCAGGCAGCTGACAGTAACCTTCTCCTTCTTTAGCCTGGTGAGTGGGACATCAGTGTGCCTGACTATAGAGTCACCTATGACTAGTGTGTTGGGTACATTTATTTGCCTTATTGGCTGTGGTTGAGTGGCACACTGAGTCTGTGGGCTATGTGCCATTGGGGTTGCATTGGGGGATGGAGGCTGCATGCGTTTCCGCTTTGGAGGTCTCTGTTGCTTAGACAGATTATTAATGAGAGCCTCCGCGAATGTTTTTGTGTTATTATGTGTGGATTATGGTGGTGTAGATTTAGTGAGACTATATGATGAGTGTGGTGTGGTGCGAATGTTTACCTTCTCCACATGACTGTCAGGTTCAGTCTTGGTTGGAGAGAGCTTTACCTCCAGTTTGGCTAGATAAGTGCATCTCTCACAGGTTGTAGTGTTGGGTGGTAGGCGGAGAGGGTTGTCTGTGTACATGAGGCAATTTCTACATTGCCTCCAGATGTCCAGATTCATCAGATAGACAGGAGAGAACACTGGGAGCTGACCCTTGGACATGCCTGAATAAAAAACTATTTTCCCCTAGATAAGTGAGGAAAGTGAGTACAAGAGCTGTTTTACTTTAAACAAGTGAGAAAAGTACATACAAAAACTGTTTACCTCATGGTAATGAGGAAGATTGAGTGCTATAGTAATTAGTAGCTTACATAGTGCTTACAAGTTCTGAACAAGTGCTGAGCATGAATAAGCAATTCAGATAGGGTCTTGGATAACATAAACACACTGCCCCCCCCCCAACAGGTACTCAGGCTGCATGTGACCTGTCCACATCCCAGGTTGTATCATACACATATGGCAAAACAAGTTGCTCTCCACATATACATCATATATGTAAAACATAGCATCATGTCAGGCAGTGTACACACTGAATGGTGCACACCAACAGGTATCACAACCCACAAAGGGAGAGACACCACTGATAATGGGAAGTACCACACTACTACCCTGCTGAGTCTGGTCTGAAAGGCCATGAACCTTGATCAACTTATTTTATGTCAGCAGTACAGATGTAGATGACAGTAAGGTTGATTTCACACTGCATATCATAACCTTGCCAGGTCATAGGACATCATCACCCATACTGTATTCCACCTACACTCAGTATACTAGATGCACATTCCTATGTCACAGGAGTGTTTTGCAATGGGACTGCTGGCAGAACCAACACTACAGAAGGTGTCTGAATAATACATGCACATCACACCAGTGCCAGCTACAGTAAGACAAGGTTAATTCATTGTACTACCCCTCATTGTAGTCTATACCACACAGACTAACAGAAGGCATCTTCCTATTGAAGTATGCGAATGACTATGACCCAGGAGCAATAGCTGACTCAGAGTGTTGTGGACAAAATACAGAAAGGACTTTGCGGGTAAGGTGTGTGACATATGGGCACAATCTGACAGCTACATATTGCATTGTCACCCCTATGTTAATAACCCTGTACCCATGAACTACCACCTAGGCAGCGGTCAAGATAATGGACACTGTGTGTAAGGGTTACAGGTGATACAGGTGGGCAGTTGTCTTTTCTGTGATAGTTAAGTCACCACACCTGTCAGCTAGTCATATGTGGCAACCCTGATCATGACAGGGTGCCAACCATGAATATAGAGATCATTGTCCAGCCATACTCAACACTCAGGTGACCCATATCAGATCACATATTGCCTTTAAGGGGTATTGGGCATGTTCAGATAGCCTACACCAGCCTTCCCAATCCCCATCTCCACTATGTAGCATGATGCCTACCCTGAATAAAGCCATGTCTAACACAGTGATGTTGATCATGCTACACGTACACATCCTGATCTCAAACACATACTTCATGGACATCCACCTTCCTAGTACTAGGATCACTACATGCTAGACACATCCTTGTCCCATGCACTTTACATACTCCTGCCATACTATGCATTCTTGTCCAGCAAAGCTGCACATTGCCCCCCTCTCAGACATGGTGTGATGACCACATGGTAAATGTATCATTAACCCTGTGGATCAGTTATGTGGCACTGCTCCACCTGGCCCCAGAAACCCGCCTGTCGGCTACAGCTAGGCAACCTTTCATCCTAGATTCATACATGGCCCAGGGCATATAACCTACTAGTTGACTTTGACTGTACATGCTATAGTTGATATCCATCTCTGCAAATACCATCTGGCTAGCCAGTGTACCATGTGTATCACATGTGCAACACAGGTGATACATGGCAGGATGTTGAACTGCTGTACAGTGACGTGTAGATGTATATGGCAAAACACATACATGTAAAACCTTCCATGAGCAAGTATGCAGGGTCACAGGTCATGTCCATTAAGGCAGTGTAAGTCTTTATATGTGACATATACATGGCATCAAGGTCGACTGCATTAATGTGGACACCTCCAGCCATGTGCTGATAGGTAAAAACACCAGTACAGGCAAACAGACATGCCCACATCAAGACAGCATCCACATGAAGTATGAGCAATGTAATCAGGTGACAGACACATATATGGTGATAATATCCAATCACCATTGAGTGTCAAATGTGTGTGACACAAACATGTCAGTGGTGTCAGTGTCATGTAGATTTGCGAAGACAACTATTTAATTGTAATAAATGTGATACACATGTATGTTCAGCTGTAGCTATGTACATCTCTGTGAGTTACTGTGACCTGTCTCCATCATTATGTTTTCCAGGTATGCCGCGTACAAGGCTACCACCTTATACCTGCTTGGAGGATGAGGCCCTCATCCCATACCTACATGACAATCATGATGTCCTGTTCAGCCATGTGCCACAGGATGCACAGCAGTGGGATGCCCTGTGTAAGAAACTTCGCAGGAGGATTAATGATGTGGGTGGCCACAACCGCACATAGCAGCAGGTGCACAGACACTGTACAGACCTCATTAGATGGGTGAAACACAGTGCAAATGCACTCGCCAAGGAACAAGGTGCAACAGGTGGTGGGACACCAACCCAGCCCCCACTCACATGTACCGAGGAGCTACTGGTCAACCTGGGGACACCTGCAGAACAACATCCACAAGCCTTAGCCAATATCATGGAGGTGGGTGTCTCTCAACCACTGAGCCTGGAGTTGCCTGGTAAGTCACTACTGCACCTATAACAACTATATTCCATATAGTTACATATGTCACTGTACAATATGTAATGTAATGTCATATGCAAGGCATGTATACACACATGCCACATACTATAGTATGCTACTCTGTGTATGCACACACGTGCATAGTCCATAGTATAGTCTATTGTACTGGTGTATGTGTTAACATGCACATTGCACCCTGTAGCTATCATACAGGCATGTATAATGATCATACTGCTGTGTTACTCCTATTTAGGCACCTCTGGTGTTCCACTGTGACAGCAGCCCATTGCAGGTGAGACTGTTATTATTTATCAGGCATGTTAATGCACAGATCTATCTGCCATGTGGCTATTTACCACATGTACACATAATGTATGGTCCTGTCACAATATACAGGTCAGACCTGCAATGCATCACAATGGCTACCCATGTGCAATACTTGCAAACTATGTGAAACACCGACATGAAACCTCACAAATTGTCATTGCCAGATGTGAGGACAGCTGTGCATACAATGTTGGAGGTGCTGTTCACTGTAGGGACATGTACTACAGATCAGAAGTACACATGTGGGGAATACAAACAGTACTACACAGTGAGCTGGGGTATGGCCAGCCCACAGGATTCACCGGTGTGGATCATAGCCCTGCTATGAATGTCACACAATGTGATGTGCTATCTGACATGTCCATGACATCTAGTTGGCTGGCTGCAACAATGCCTAACTATCCTGAAAAACATATCCCACATACCAAATATACCACCCTTTATCTGCATAACCCTGTCATCAGTGGAGCATATGACATCTATGGGTGTATGTCATATGGGACAACACAGACATGTAAAATAGACGCCCGTCACAATCATGTGGCCAACAGATGTACACACATGGCCATGGACGATGGCCAGAGACATGAAGCAACACACACAGTAGACGTGATGTGCTTGTGTGTACACCCTGTTGTACACTGGCTCCACATCGTCCAACTATGGCCTTTGTCTAATGGTTATATTGCAGATGTGGAACACTAGACATCCTACAGGCCTGTGCACATCTTGTGTAGGCGTGACATCAATCCACCACATAAGATGTGTTGAACATCTTGAGTGTGTCACGACATGACAGCAGTCACCTGCACAGTATCCACATCAGCCCACAGATACAGTACATTCCCCTTGCTGGTGTCGGACATCAATGTCATCCTTGCTCCTCATGTGTGTGGTGTGTGTGTGTGGTACACAGATGTCATGTGGGACATGGTGTACCGACTAGTTTGCCATGTCTGGCCATAGTTGCCAGGCAGCAGCAATATGGTTGCAGATGTGAAGGGGTGTCATCCGTATACCCTTCAGTGACCTGTGTCACACATTTCACATCATGGTTTAGTATGTATACACCTGAGTGACGTGAGTCACATTCCACAGTATATCTGTATTGTATCTGAACACAGTCATGGCTATGAACTGTATCTGTAACTCACACTGTATAGCAATAGAGACATCTCATGATTCCTTGCAATGGCCATGCACATCAGCTAAATGTGCAGTATATCTGTAGGGCAGACAGACAACACTGCTTTGGGACACCATTACCCCAGTGTATATTTGACATGTATGCATGTCATTGCACATTTCAGCAGATCACATGTCATACTACATGTGATGGTCAAGGTCATATGCCACACATCAGGCAGGTGTAATGTTAACCTGTGCTGGTCCACATGGTGTAACACAGGGATGTATGCTAACTAGCCTTCTGCTATGACACATGCATGCTGTTGTGTGCAACCCAGGGATGTATGATAACTACCACTATTATAGCATGGGTCTGTGTGTGTGTCTGCGTTTATGTCTGTGTCTATTGTATAGATTGTAATGTACAGGTCTTGTCTGCCCCTCACAGGTGATGTAGGTGTGTTCCCCTCCTGCGGTCCATCTGATGTTATTGCCCCACAGACTCTAGCAGTGATGATAAACATATGATTGAGGCACAGGCAGGGTTGTCAGGGGCTGAATCTGTGCCATTGGTTGCCATTTCACCTATATCCCCCCTCATCCCCGCACACAGTTCTCATGCCTACACATATCCCATTCACCAGTGGCCATAGAGGAAGGACAGTTGGCGTATGGTAGCTTGGAACAGGAAAGTGTTGGGGCTATGAAAGGTGTTCCTGCACACCATGGTGTCAGCCGACTGACTGGTGATGCCCCACACAGGCACATGGCCAGTGCTGCTCGTAGGAGCACCTCTGGCTAACATGCCCCTACAAGACAGAGCACAGCAGCTGGTGTCACCAGACACATGTTTCAGGCTGTAATGGAGGCACAGGCACGTGCTGAATGGCACAACAGAGAAGATCAGAGGCTTCAGAGGGCTGCTGCCCATTATTTAAATAACAACATCCAGGCAATGGTAAATGCTCAACAGCAGATTGCTGAAGCTTTGGATAAACGATTGGGTGACATGGCTGGAGTCCTTGACCGTGGCATGACAATCTGCGAGCGTGAGTTGTCTGTGTTGGAACATCTGGTAGGAGTGAGGCGTCAGGCACGTGGATGTAGGCCTGCTACATCATCTGTTTCAGGTCTACGTGAATGAGCTACCTCACATGCCCGCTCCCATAATGGCAGTAGCAGCAGTGCAGCTGGTGCTGTGCTGTCCACACCACGATACAGCAGGCCACATGCACATGACCCTGGATGGTCCCGCCAGGGACACAGTTCCAGTGGACGTGTCATCAGACTGTACCCAATCTGCACCTCTGCCTGGTAGTGCTGGTGCAACCCCTGGCAGGCACAGGTCACGTGGCCATGGCCGGACACCGTGAACTATAAAACCTGATCTGTACAGTCCGCAGCTGTCAGTAATACCCCTGTGTAGGCCAGACACATGCCAGAACTGTATGCATACATACACGCACACACCGGAAACATATGTAGGGCACCGTAACACACACATGCATAACATCCACACATGCCCAATTAGATCAAAGGCCCTAACCCACACACATGATGTCATCCAATGGTGCAGCCTAGGCCTCTGGCAAACATTATCACCCTGTGCATATGATGATGCCTGTGCCGCATCCCTGTCATCCACACAATCGGTGCAGGGACATGCTCATATGGTCTGATGCACAGGGTGAACAGACTAGGAAGATAAGTGTAGATTACAATTGTTGTGTACTGTTGACAGGCAGCAGACATACCATGTAGTACAGGTGTACAATGCATTTTGTACTGTTAACAGTATGTGCCTTGTGTAACAACAGTAACTGCATGTTGGTCATGATGTTCTGCTTTCCTCCTTCAGGTCTAATTGCATGTGCCGGTGGATGTCAGTGTTTGCAGTTAGTGTCCCATATGTAAATGTGGACTACTCACAGGTATGTATGAAAATACCAGCATGCACCTTGTAGCTTCCACATCATAGTTAGAATGTCCCACGTTCCAAACACGTCTACTGATCCAAGAGCATGATAGCTGTGTATTAAGCTACTGTGGCTACAGATGTGATAACCATACTGGGTGACATCACAGGTACAGTTACATGGAGTGGTGAGGTAAGAGAGCGGTCTAGCTGATGACAAGGATAGATGCCAGTGGGAAGTGTGATGCCTCATTGGGAAGCAATAATACACTTTCTCATGACAGGATGCGAACACACAACTGTACCCACACACTCAGTGACACATTAACACACCCACACACTCATGGATTCACTGACACAGTAACACACACTCACACACACAGTTGCTAGTGTTGAGGTGAGGACCCCTGCCTATGTGAAAATCATCATTACAGTACTGTGCACCTACATGAAGCGCCACAGAAAATACACCTGTACAGTTAGTCAGTATGGCCTAAGATCGGGGACATCAACACGGATAGTAGATTGCATCGCCTGGATGGGGGAGGGGTCTTATCAGTTCACTATGGCAACATACATCCACACTCCAGGGACCAGACAGCCATGCATACACACACACACACACATGCACACACTGTGGCATTCACTACTGAATACACCTATGTCACGCACATACAGATACCTCACATGTGTGAGATACACACCCCTGCCTATGTCCTGCTTTCTACATTGCAGTCTGTACAGATGTCTACATCAGTGTACAGGAGGGTGAGTAACAATTGAGATGTATTCCCCACCATACGTGACATATATGGACACACATGCAACCACACATGCCAGTACTGTGAATCAAACACCTGCCTATCTCATGATATGTATGACAGACTTACAGCAGTATTGCACATGTTACAAAGTGTACTGATGCTTCCTTTGGCAAATGTGCTGATATATGCACATGGGAGGTCTTAACTGTTACAGGTGTCAAGTGATTTACCTTCGGTGTCACCCTGACCGCTGTCTATGTTGTGTGTGTTGCCCTTCAATTAACAAAACCATTGCTTACCAGTTACACAGGTTATTGTAGGACTGCTTGTGACACACATGTGAGCTGTCCTCAGTAAACATCCATCTGCAAAGATGCCCCACCATTTAGTTATGTCCACACATCTGTCCATACCTGAGGTACATCTTTCCGTACTTTCAGCATATTACCATACACAGTTGGCAATGTTGAGGCTGCATTGCAACTGCATGATGTACTAAGGATTACGTCACCTGCATACATCAGCAACTGCACACGTATGGTATCTGAATGCACACCACTACATGTACATGTGTGTAGGTCCTACAATCCTGTCATTTGGGCATGTTTGTAGGCATTGCAATTGGTGGACATGTGTAATGACATACATGACACATGGACTGTTGTATGATATGATAGGTATAATGGGTGACCAGTACAGAGGGAATGTTACCTCTGTCAACATTGATATCACACCTTATGTACTGTTAGCATTCAGCAGCCATGGACCTACATTCCATGTGCATGTGTGTAAAGGCTGTAGCCACCTGTCTGCACAAAGGCCAACAGCAGCTATGCTATTTACATATATGTTGTGTGTGTGTGTGGCATGTACATATCCAGGGCAGGTACATGTATGTCATATCCAAACATGAGCGTGTTTACTGGTGTACAGCAACAGTCATCTGTTAATGCTGTAAATAACAGAGGGTCCCTGGTATATGTACAGCTGATCTGGTTACAAACAGTGGTATCATTGCATTGCATAACACAAGATGCAACTGTGTCAGTACATGGTTACTCTGCACAATTGATGTAGAGCTTGGTACAGTCCACTGGTCAAGGGTCACATGGTGGTGTACTATTATATGTCCTGCCACATGTATGGATGTGTGTTGGGTGGTCCGAGGGCATAGTGGTGTCTGAGGGTTACATCCTAGAATGCAGCTTTTGACACTGTGTCCTGCACCTGACTCATTTGTGATGTCTTTTGTGGGTGTACTGGTCAGTACATGTGAGTGGCCTTTATGTATGTGGGGACACCACCACCTGGAGCAGACCGTACCTGTGTTATGGCCCACATGTCTGGTTCTTTGGTATATGGTGGTAGTGCTACTGTGCACTACAGAGCCTTCAGCCAGGTGTTCCTCACTGCACAGATGTCAGTACTCCCCATTGTTGGATCTACAGTGAACAGTTGTGATTACGGACGCTATACATCTAGCACTGGTTAGCATAAGCATACAATACAGTTGCCCTCTAGGTGTCAGGGTGTTATCCTGTGTTTAGAACATTTGCCTTGGAATGGCACTATATGGGCGAATGTGACTTAGGTATTATCTCCACTCCCTTGAATCATGTATGCATGTGATATGTGACAAAGGCCTGTCTACTTTCAGTCATGTCATCCCAGAATGACAAACGCTGGACAACCTCGTAATTACAGCAGGACATTGGCTTATTGTGTTGGTCAAGCAGTTGCCACTCCTAAGAAGACATCACTGTGAGTGGTAGTATTGTGCTTGGTATGGAATGGTACATCTAAGGTGACAGATAGCAGCAGATGTTGTGTATAAGACTGGTGTCAGATATGTATAGTACAGCGTTCCTGCTAACAATGACAACTACTAACACCAGAGTCCATTACAATGTGTTCTTTACGTCTAACTGTAATAGCATGGCCACTGTGGCCTTCCGTGTTTAGAATCAGAGTGCATCCCAGACAGCCCTGTGCTACTAAGTATATGAGCATGCCTAGCATAACCTTGTGTAGATGGACACATAGTGCATTCCGAACAGCCCTGTGCTACTAAGTGTGTGAGCATGCCCAGTGACACCTTGTGTCGGTTATGTGCCTCTATGTGTATAGGCATGGCCATTGTAACCTTGTATAGTGATAGTAGTCGTCCATTCCACAGATGGGCATACTCCAGGTCAGGATGGATTCCTACATTAAGCACACAGGTTCACAGGTATTTACATCTTAACTGCCAGCATCCCTGTTGATGTCCACATTCCTAGAAGATCATAATGACAGCCTTGAAATGTGTAGTCTGTGTGGCGTGACTCGTAACTATGTAGCATTGTAATAGTGATCTGTAGATAGGCAGGTGTTCTGTTCCCACCACTGGCGAGTGTGTGTGTGTGTTTGTGTCCATCTGCCTGAGGACTGAATAATGCTTTTAGACTGCTCACACTCCATACAATACCTATACCCTCCTTTCGCAAGGCTGATGATGTCACCCACCTAGAAATACACCTCTGCGACTGCTGTGACCCAGTAATCTCAGTAGTGCATTCTATAACTGCGTAATGCTGTAGTGTGATAAAATAGTTAGGTCGGTGTTCTAATCCCAGATTTGCCAAGTGTGCGTGTGTGTTTGTTCCCATCGGCCTGAGGACTGAATAATGCTTTTAGACTGCTCACACTCCATACAATTCCTATACCCACATTTGGCAAGGCTGATATCACCCACCTAGAAGTACACCTCTGGGAATGCTGTGACCCAGTAATCTTGGTAGTGCATTCTGTAACTGCGTAATGCTGTAGTGTGATAAAGTAGTTAGGTCAGTGTTCTAATCCCAGACGTGCCAAGTGTGTGTGTGTGTGTTTGTCCCCATCTGCCTGAGGACTGAATAATGCTTTTAGACTGCTCATACTCCTTACAATTCCTATACCCACCTTTGGCAAGGCTGTTGATGTCACCCACCTAGAAATACACCTCTGTGAGTGCTGTGACCCAGTAATCTTGGTAGCGCGTTCTGTAACTGCGTAATACTGTAGTGTGATAAAGTAGTTAGACTGGTGCTCTAATCCCAGACTTGCCAAGTGTGTGTGTGTGTGTGTGTGTGTGTGTTTATCCCCATCTGCCCGAGGACTGAATAATGCTTTTAGACTGCTCACACTCCATACAATTCCTATACCCAGGTTTGGCAAGGCTGATGATGTCACCCACCTCGAAATACACCTCTGTGAGTGCTGTAACCCAGTAATCTCGGTAGCGCGTTCTGTAACTGCGTAATGCTGTAGTGTGATAAAGTAGTCAGGTCGGTGTTCTAATCCCGGACTTGCCAAGTGTGTGTGTGTGTTTGTCCCTGTCTGCCTGAGGACTGACTAATGCTTTTAGACTGCTCACACTCCATACAATTTCTGTACCCACCTTTGGCAAGGCTGATGATGTCACCCACCTAGAAATACACCTCTGGGAGTGCTGTGACCCAGTAATCTCGGTAGCACGTTCTGTAACTGCATAAGTCTGTAGTGTGATAAAGTAGTTAGGTCGGTGTTCTAATCCCAGACTTGCCAACTGTGTGTGTGTGTGTGTGTGTGTGTGTGTGTGTGTGTGTGTCTGCCTGCGTGAGACAAGTACAGTGCTTTGTAGAGTATGCACTCTCTGTACAAATCACATGACCACCTTTGTCAATCCTACTGTTGTCACCTACCTAGGTATACACCTGTAGGTGTGCTGTAACCCAGTATTCACCATAGCGTGTGCCCTAAAAGTGTATTGCTGCAGTATGATATGGTAGATAGGGGTTCGTATACAGGACATGGCAAGTGTGTGCGTTTGGCTGTCAGAGCCTGTGTAGAGATGGCTGTGCGTGTCTAACCACTGGACATGTTGGGGGAGTGGATTTTGTAGTTGTCTGTCTTGTGACACACTGGCCACCTCACGAGGAGTACAGCTGTCAGTCAGCCACGGGACTGTGTTGGCAAGCCATACCCCTACATCTCGCAAAAGGCCTGGTGAACAAAGTATGCAACCCTACTAGTACCCGGTATATGTCTTGAACCCATGTGCCATGCACAAACACACTTGCCTAGGATATCCCGCTATGTTGCTAGTACCATGCACATTGATGGCAAGATAGTAGGCATGGTGTGAATGGAGTGGGCTGCAGAGGACATGGCACCCTGTACAGCGGTACAATAGGCACATATTTGCGGACATTGTGCCTTCACTATGTTCCCACAGGATGCCTGCAACATATATGGTGCCATCAAATGTGATCCACAGAGGCCATACACTAAGCCATATGTGGGTTTAAACTGCAACACCATAGGCAAAATGGGTTGGGAGGTCCTGGCAGAACCTCCTGCCCCACTTCAACTGACCATGGCACTGGGCACCAGCACATCTGGGGCCCAGCCTTGGACATCAACCTCTGTTGGCTCTGCACCACCTTCAATGAGGATGGGGCATGCCCCCCTGGGAGCAGGACCAGACAGGTGCATGTCTGCTGTCATGTGGTCCCGGATGTGTTGCGTTGGGGGCTCACTAAGGAGTTCCAAAGCCAGATACGCAAGCTCAAAGGCAGAGTGTCACATTTACAGGCTGATGCTGCCCCTCCTGGACAGCCCCCAGCACTGTTCCTTTGCAGCTGTTTAGGTGCAATGGCAGCTGCCCATGGCTGGGGACGTCCGTCCCACTGTTCCCATGGGCTTGTGAATACCAAACACCCATCCCTGTCCGAGGTGTATCCCCCCACATGTGTCATATACTAACCCTGTATGCTGTCTTGTCTGTGATCCTACCTATCCTCCACGGCCATACCTACTCTCCTTCCCCCACATCCGACCATCACCTTAAGGAAACACAAGGCCAACCAGCTCCTAGGACAAAATCTGCCCTATACATTGCTGCCCACTGGACACATGTAACCCTTGTAATATGCATCACAACATACTCCTGTTATCCTCACCCCTGTCCCTCAGGCACACGATCCTGGTATGCACATCACTCCTAAATGGTCCAGGTACATGTGATGAGGATGACCCCAGTGTACACACAACACTACCGGTCCCTCTATGGTTACTCCATTTACCTTTATCATGATGATGATGTTGCACACAGCACCTTGCAAGAGTACTGTTCACACATAATGATTGGACAGGTACTGTTGTGTTAATGTACATTACATGCACAGAGTGATGTATACGGCCAATGTACAACTGTTTGCGTGTATGAATGACACGTCTGTGTGAGGGAGTCTTGAGATTACATAGAACGCCACTACATAATACAGACGTCACTGGTGTTTCCTGTTTCATTCATTTGTAATGCTCTGTTGCCACATGGTATGTTCCTGATATATCTCTATGCATGTATGTACCTATATGCTGGACATAAACAGTCACATATACATCTACATGATGGGATACATTCCTATACTGTTTAATGACTGTGCTGAATGATATGTTTGTGGTACAGTCCGTTGTCTGCATATCTGCCATGGCGTATTGGTAAATCACATTAGGTGTGTGTGCAGGTTCCTGGTTCCGGGCCTTGCAGAGGACGTTTATTTGGTTGCATGGCAGAACAAGGCCATTGGATACGGAGGGAGTAAGGCACATTAAAGCAGTTGTGAGCGGGTGTGCATGGGTTTGCGTGGTGTTAAGCAATGCTAACCTCTGGTTACAGCTTCTTACACTCGGTTAGCCTCTACATTGCTTTACCAGTGCAATACTCGCATCCTGGTAGCCAAACAGGCTTACACCCGCTCGATCCCGCACTTGCAAATGCACTGACATTGGTGCTTGCATCTGACACTCACACCCCTGGGTGGGAGCAAGAACCACAATATTATCTTGTGATGCCTATTACATCAGATTACATGCCTACAGTATAGGGAATGGCTGCTCAGTAGGCGACGGCATGCCATTCCACTGTACAGAATCGGTGGCCTGTCCAGTGATTTAATCATATTATTTGTGTGTTCCTCTTACAGTCTGCTTCCATCTGGCTGATACATGGGAACTGAGACTCTTCAATACAGACAAGTAATTGGGTTTTGGGACCCACATCCTTCGGCCGAGTCAAGCTACCGCATACCTATTATAGGGTTGCCACCTTTTCAATTGCCCAAGGTGGGACTTTAGGGTTACCACCTGTCCCACATTGCAAGGGACAGTCCCACTTTTTTTTGCAGTTGTGTCCTGCAAACAAAATTAAAAAATAGCAAATGTCCTGAGATTTCAGAACAAAAATATTTCCTAAGTTTTCTTTAATAGTTGCATAAAACAGTTATTTTATATATGAATCTTCTATATGTTATGTGAAGTAGCATAAGCAATTCAAATGTTACTAGAATAAGCTTTTATTTGTGCAAAAAAGTAAAGACATGGCTGTAGGTATGTTTTGCCCTGGAAAATCTGACATTTCTACAGAACATGGGACAATGACCTCCTTTTTTCTGGATGAAAAGCCCTTCGTGATGAGGTGTGCCACAGTCAGGAAATCCTTCTATGTGGCACACCTCATCATGAAGGGCTTTTCATCCAGAAAAAAGGAGGTCATTGTCCCACTGTACTCATCCCTCATTAGACCCATTATAGAATACAACGCCCCATTTGGTATGTACCTCTCAAGACATCTGCAACAACTGGAAAGGCCTCAGAAATACCTCACTAAAAGAATCACAGGCCTAAAGCAGATGCCCTACGCTGACCACCTTAAAAAACTCCAGCTATACTCTGTCGAATATCGTCTACTCAGAGGCGATCTCTGCTTAACATACAAGGCCATGTCAAACCCAGAGCTGTTGGACATGCTACACTTAAAGAAATCCCAATCCCTCAGAGCTACACGCTCCAGGGATCTAAACCTTGTCATCACAATAAACAAAACATGCTGGAGGGATAGGTTCCTGACCCAGAGACTCCCCAGACTCTGGAATAGATTGCCCATACATGTCAAGCAGAGTGCCTCTTTGGACCTCTTCAAGAGGAACCTTGACGATTGGATGGGAGAAAGGAAATTCACCCCAGGGATCACGTCAGTCACCCTGCTAGACAGGGGTCCAGGAAAGTAAATAATGTGGGAAGAAATAGCCAGGGAATTGTTATGGCTAGGCTTGTATAGGCCCTACGGCTGATAGCCTAGTACCAACCTATGAACCTATGAACATGTCCCACTGTGGGTATTTGAAAAGGTGGCAACCCTACCTTTATATAGAGACGTCAGATTTTGCAGGGCAAAACATACCCACAGCTAGTACAAAGGAAAGTACTTCACTGTTTTGTCTAAATAAAAGCTTATTCTTGTAGCATTATAGTTGCTTATACTGTTTCTTATAACATTTAGATGTTTCAGATACAAAATAATTGTTTTATGCAACTACTAAAGACAATATAGGGAATCTTTGTCCTAAACTCTCAGGACATTTGCCATAATTTCAATTACTTTGCAGGACACAACTGCCCAAAGGGGAGTAACCCTCGCAAAGGTGGACAGGTGGTAACCCCAATCTATTATTCCATCGTCTTTATAAGGTAGTCAGCGGAATATGCACTTTCTGTCACTATCAGACCTCTCATACAAATAGGGAAGAATGAACACTGAATCAGGGACACTGCATAACAACATCAGGGACACATTTAGAAGTTTGGTGCTATTAATCTGACACATTGACAGACCCAGAGCATATGTATTCATACACATTGTCTGAGGTACATGCTGTTTATGACTCTTACATGTTGTCGTTATTCAGTACATGTATTCCACCACCTTTCCTCCTAATATCACTAGTTCTAGGAGGGTTTAGGTGGGACAGAGTTAGAGTCTGAGTCGTAATCACGGACATCCCTGGTAATCGGGGACAGTTCAATGGTATGGTCCCTATGTGTTCTCCCAATGGTTTACGGACTATCCAGTGGATGTGCTCTTAGGGATTGGGAGGTATGGGCGTCTGCTATGCCCACATCAGAATATTACTTACATCCACGGGGCTGTACTAATATGGCTCTGCCAGCCAACACCTGCATGCCCAGGCCCATAATCGCATACCCATAGTTCCCCTACCTGCCACTCCTCTACAGTACTCATCCTTACTGTGGGCGCAGGTGGGCTATAAACACACCACTACACACTGTCCACTCTCCCCATGTAGGACACATGTCGTACATTGTGTCGACCCATGTGTTATCAGTCTTGCACAACCTACTGGTCTGTGTACATCTACAGCCTGGTCGCATAAATCATTACAGGGCCTGGCTCCAAAAACTAATTTTTGGTGTCCCACAAGGGACATCAATGTCCATGTTTTAAGTGTAGACCTTGCAGATCTCTCCCACTGGTATTTACCTTTATTGCGTGTCTGTATGTCTCACCGGCCTAGCTGGGGGGGTGGGGGGGTACACGTTTGTTTATTGGACCTCCCACTAACATATACCCGGCCTGTGGAAAAGAAGTTATGTACCTACCATAACGTTCCATGTTAGTTGTCTTCTCGCCTTCTTTCTTGCTGGTTAGGTTCGGAGCCGATCCTCGGCTCCAACTCAGCTATCTTCAAAAGCTCGAGAGCTGCTTACTGGCTCGAGGCCCCCCCTATATCCCATGATGCCTGGCGCTAGATACCATACCCAGATCTTGTTTGGTAGTCTAACTGCAGACATAATAATAAATGAATGCTATCTTAGAATGCATAATTCCTACTGGGGAGACTACTAAGCAGAAGGAAATAGCCAGAGAAGACTCAGCCAGTGCAAAATCAAGAGGAACTCTTCTTGGTCCACTAGGATAGGGGGATGGAGGGTGGGACGCAAGAAAGGTAGCGAGAAGAAGACAACTAACATGAAACGTTATGGTAGGTACATAACTTCTTTATGTTAAGTTGTCTATCTCGCCTTCATTCTTGCTGGTTGGGACAGCGTCCCTAGCACCTAAAATCCTGGGTGGCTCATCGGAAAAGACTCTTCAGAACAGTGGAACCAAAATCAGCTCTGCTCCTGGAAACCAAATCCAACTTGCAATGCGAAATGAAAGTATGTGGGTTGGGCCCATGTAGCCACAGCGCAAATAGATTTCATGGGCAACCTAGCCTGAAAAGCCACCGAAGTGGCTAAAGCTCTGGTGGAGTGACCTTTTGGTTTGACCAGTAATTCTTTATTCCCAAGTTGGTATATGAATGGAATGATAGAAGACAACCACCTGGATAAGGTCACCTTGGAGACGGGAAGACCCTGTTTACCTACTGCATAAGACAGGAACAGTTGATCTGATTTTCTAATGTCTTTGGTTCTATGTAAATAAAAGCATAGTTGCCTGTGAACATCTAACTGATGCAACTTATACTCTGTCCTGTTGGAGTGGTTAGGGAAAAACACAGGAAGGTCTATGGACTGATTCAAGTTACTTTCTGAAGAGACCTTAGGAAGGAAGGAAGGATTAGTCCTAAGAGCAACCCTGTCATTGTGGAAGACTAGGTATGGGGGACGGGTAGAAAGAGCCTGTAGTTCCGAAACTCTTCTGGCTGAAGTAATAGCTACCAGAAAAAGGGTTTTCCAAGATAAAAACTTCAGGGAACAAGAAGCTGCAGGTTCGAAAGGGGGCAAAATTAGCAAAGCTAAAATCAAATTTAGATCCCAGGGTGATGGAGGATCTCTCACTGGGGCCTGAGCAGAGTGGTTCCTTTGAGAAAGGCTTTACACAGCTTATGGGACATGATATTGTTTTCCGACAGGCCAATGTGAAAATTTGAAATTGCCGCTAACTGAACTCTAATTGCAGTGGAAACGGAGCCAGCATGGAAGAGCTCCATGAGAAATTCTAAAATGGAGTGTACAGGGGCTGAAAAGGGGTCTATACCTTTTGCCTCTGCCCAGGAAGAAAAACGTTTTCACTTACTAGCGTACGTTTTTCTGGTTGTAGACTTGTGTGAAGGCAAAAGGATTTCACACACAGAGGGGGAGATATCTGGGAGCCTGGCTAAGGTTGGAAGTGGAGCAACCATGCTGTGAGCTGGAGAGAGTGCAGAGATTGGTGCAGCCCGCCCGATTGATAATCAGGAGGTCTGAAACTAGGTCCAGAGTCCAAGGCTGTTCGAGAAGATAGCGATGCAGGAATGGAAACCATATTTGTCGAGGCCAGTAAGGAGCAATGAGGATCATTTTGCAACCCAAAACAGTAGCCTTCTGAATTAGCTTCGGTATGAGGGGGGAAAGGAGGGAAAGCATAAAGAAGTCGCTGGGGCCAATCGTGGACTAGAGCATCTCTGGGGGAATGTCCGGGAAGTGGAAGAAGAGAAAAGAAATTGCTGCACTTGCTGTTGGAGGGAGTTGTAAAAAGGTCACAGCAAGGTTGGCCCCATCTGCGGAAGATTTGGTCCGCAACTAACTGGTTCAGAGACCACTCTTGAGGCATGAGAATTGCTCTGCTCAGTCTGTCTGCTATGACGTTGGACCTCCCAGGGATGTGCGTTGCAATCAGAAACCATTGGGAAGAGATCACCCACTGCCAGAGTCTGAGTGCTTCTCGACATAGGGGGTAGGACCTGGTTCTGCCCTGCTTGTTGATGTACCACACAACGGACATATTGTCCATTTGAACTGCAATGGTCCTGGTAGGAAGAGAGTCCTGAAGAGCCTGCAACGCTAAGAGCACGGCCCTCATCTCCAAGACATTTATGTGCAGATGATACTCGTGAGGTTGCCAGATGCCTTGGACTGTTCTGCACTGATAATGACCCCCCCACCCAATCAGGGAGGTGTCCGTGGTCACTGTAGCCACTGGACGGGGGAGAACAAATGGTCTGCCGTGGAGCACTGATGTGGAGACCATCCACCACGCAAGATGCTTCTTGCATGCCTGAGTGATCATAATCATGTAAAACATGGGAAGTTGCTGGAAGGACCATTGGGTGAAAAGAAGCCACTGGAGAATCCTCATGTGAAAACGAGCTAGAGGGACAAGTACGATCGCTGCTGCCATGAGACCTAGCGTTTGAAGGACAAATCTGGCTTGAATCCTTTTGCATGCTAATAAAACCTTGACATGCTGGCGAATCACTAACACCCTGTCTGGTGGGAGGCTCGCCAACATGTGTTTGGTATTTAAATTTACGCCTATAAAGGTGATAGACTGACAGGGTGACAATGCAGACTTTTCGAAATTTATTGTGATACCTAGCCTGGAGCAAGTGGCGATGGTGCAGTCTCTGGCTCACAGCAGGTGATGTCTGGTGGTAGCAGTGAGGAGCCAGTCATCAAGATATGGAAACACCTGGAATCCTTGCCGTCTCAGGTGGGCGGTAACTACTGCCATACATTTGGTAAACACCCTGAAAGCTGTGGTAAGACCAAAGGGCAGAGCTCTGAACTGATAATGGCTGGCTCCCAGCTGGACGCGAAGGAATCTTCGGGAGCATCTGTCCATTTTGATGTGGTAGTACGCATCCTGAAGATCTATGGAGCACATCCAATTGTCCTGACCCAGAAAGGGTAAAATGGACTGAAGCGTGACCATCCGGAACTTCGTTCTTTGTACAGACTTGTTTAGTCTGCTGAGATCCAAAATGGGTCTCCAGTCCCCCTGTCTTTTTTGGTACCAAAAAGAACCTTTAGTAAATTCCGGATCCTTGTTGGTCTGCTGGGACTTGCTGGATGGCCCTTTTTTTTAGCAGTTTTGAGACTTCTTGCACTGCTTGGTCCCTTAGATTGGGTGGAACATCTGGAAGGGACTTGTTTGACCTTAAGGGGGTGCGAACGAAGGGAATTCTGTAGCCTCCGGATATGATGGACTGTACCCATTTGTCTTGTGTTATGTCTTGCCAGGCTCTTGGGTACAGCGATAATCTTCCCCCGACTGCCTCCAGAGGTGAGCAGCTGGGCAACCCTTCAGGCATGCTGGAAGGGCTTGTCAGAGAAAGATTCTCTGCTGCCCTGGTTTTGCGGACCCCCTCTGCCACGAGAGCGGCGTGTGTTATTGTTCCCTCCTCTGCCCCTGGAGGGGAACTCACCACATGTGCCCGGCAAGGCTCCCTGGGATTTCCGGAACCACATCTTCCCACTCTTCTGACCCTTAGGATATGGTTTGGAAGGAGTAGAAAAATGGACTCCTACAGCAGAGAGAGTCTTGCCTTCCTGCTCATACCTGGTAAGGGTATCTTTCACCTGTGATCCGAAGAGAGAGGAATCATCAAAAGGGGTGTTGGTGAAAGATGCTCTGAAAGGTTCCGCAAAGTTACATAGCCGCATCCAAGTGTGCCTCCTTAAGGCCATGCCTGTGCCTACGGCTCTACTCGCACCATCGGGTGCATACGAAATGAGCCACATGGAGGAGTTTACCACTGAATTAAGAGTCACCAGCTGGGAAGCTGCCTTAGCCTGGGCCCCCTCAGCTGATGGATCTTGGAAGATATCTCCAAGCTCTTTCAGGAGATCCCTCTAAAGACAGGTAAAGTGGCACAGGTAATTCAGAGACTGCATGGAAAAGGTCGCTGAAGAGAACATCCACTTCCCATATCTGTCCATCATCCTGGACTCCTTGTTAGGGGGATGGACAGATGAAGAAGTTTCAGCCAACTTCTTCTTTTTGGCCACTGCTACCACCATGGCATCAACGGGGACACCCTTGGTCAAGAACTGTTTTTCCTGCGGGGCAGTAATGAACTTGGCAGGTCTTCTAGGGGTCGGTTCCACTGTGTCTGGAGCCGTCCATGCCTTTTGAGCCACCACAGACATCAGTGGGTCGAAAGGCGGAGACACCCAGGAGGTGGAAGGTCGGGATCCAAACGCATCCAGGAATACCGACTCATCCTTGGAAGGGCTTAGGGTAGTCCAGTTTCCCCTCTGTCTAAGCATCTCAAGGATGTCTGAGAAGGAGACATCTTCAGAGGGGGATCTTGGGGACCCCTCCGACTCCTCTAAGTCAGTATCAAATGTAACAGACTCAGAGGAGTCAATATGCTTCCTCTTGCATTTTTTCTTGTGAGGTGGCTCCTCTGAAAGATCAAGGGAAGCCTCGGAAGAGGAGGATACACTCAAAGGGGTGTCCTGGAGCACTGGATCCCCACGCTTGGGGTCTGGAAGAGGGGCAAAGGCTGACACAGGCACCCTATGGGAGGAGCCGATGGGGTCGATCGTAGGACTGACTCAGGGGCCAGTACACTCATCACCTCGAAGGCGTCCCTGCCCAGATGCAGAGAAGGCTCAGGCTCTGAAGAAACCAGAAGCCCTCCCCGCACCGAGGGAGATGGCTCCGAGGCAGATGTGGGAGCCGAGCTCACCTGCGCCGAAGCACCGAGAGGGAGAGCGGGGTCGGACAAGGGTCCGATGCCACTCACCCCATCGGAGCCGACGAGGGAGTCTTGGCACACAGATCCCTCCAGAGAAGGTACCATGGAAGGGATTGGAGCCGACGACAGAACCGAAGGTATTGGCGCCGACGGTTCCACGACTCGAACCCCAACGAACTCCGGCTCTGAGCTCATAGGAAGAGTCGGAGGAAGAATATCTACATGCTGTGGATGGAGCCGACTCCTGATGAGGAGGGCTGGACAACATTTAGGCTAGGGCCTGCGGTTTTAAGAGCCTACTGACCACTCTTTCCAAGTCATGGTCCGAAAGTCTAGAGGACCAAGAAGAGTGGGATGATCGATGACTATGCTCCGATTGGAGCAGGGGTGACTTCGGAGCCAAACATATCGACTCCAAAGAAGGAGACCTGGATCTCTTTCGACTCTCAGCCGGCTCCGAAGACCGTGTCGGAGATGACTGGGAGGGAGGGACATCAGTTCCAGCCGGAGCCAAAATGGATTGTGTGGCTTCACCCAACGACGGCTCTGAACTGGGAGCCGACGGTTTAGGTGGCCTGGAAGATTTCACCGGCTGAGCCTTCGCAGGTGAATCTTGGGGTTTAAGCATACCCCTCAGAATCAATTTATTTTTGCACTCCTGCAGGACTCTTGGACTGAAGGCATGACAGATTGAGCAAGAGTCCTACAGGTGCACAGCGCCCAGACAATAAACACAAGAAGTGTGACCATCTGTCAGAGACATCTTCTGACAGCATGAGTCACACTTCTTGAATCTGGATGGTTTTGGATCCTTGAACATCCTAGGGAGAAAACCAAGGACAAGTTTCCACACAGATGGTTAAGGTAACCAACAGTAAAAGTTAATACTCTACAGTTACCACAACCCACTACAAGTACCACTACAACAAAAACTATCGAAAACTATCACTAAACACAAACAGTGATTAATTAGAAGAAAATTTTTTTTTTTTTTTTTTTAAAGGGAGATAGAAAGAAAGGTTAACCTCTAACTTAAACGGAAATAACCTTTCTGTGGAAAAGGGAGAGAAGGCGGGGAGGGGAAACTCTCTAACTTAAATGTTTCTTAAGGAAGGCTAACACTTATCTAGGAAGAAAACTAGCTACAATACTAAAGTCTAACTAACGACTAATTCTACACTAACCAATACAGTTTTTAACAAGAAAAATACAATAATAATAATGAAGCTTATACGACCTGAGCCAGTAGAACAACCTCGCAGTAGAAGTGGCAAACGAGATCTGGGTATCTAGCGCCAGGCATCATGGGATATAGGGGGGCCTTGAGCCAGTAAGCAGATCTCGAGCTTTTGAAGATGGCCGAGTTGGAGCCGAGGATCGTCTCTGAACCCAACCAGCAAGAATGAAGGCGAGATAGACAACTTAACATCATATGTTACCCGTAACTGCCGTATCATATCCTAGGTATATACATGTGTATATTTACTGTAATATATATATATATATATATATATATATATATATATATATATATATATTTACGTTAATATATACAGATATGTTTGCATATGTATGCATAAATGTATATTCATATCTTGCTGTGTATATATATATATATATATATATTTGTAAATAAATATATATATATATATATTTATATACACACACACATACATATATATATATATATATAGTTCTAGGACATACTCGACTCCACTAAATACCTTACGGCTAAATCATGCTCACTGATGCACGAAGTCATGGAATCACGAAAACGCAAATAACCTAATCTAGGAAAACACCGAAAATACAATAATGGCAGAAAGTGCAGAAACACCTAGTGCTAACAAATAACGTAAACATTACTTAATCCCAGCTCAAATTAACATCTGTTCTTGTCACACAATCCCCGCATTAATGAAATTAACTTCATTTAAATCTTCAATAATTGAGCTATAGCTTTAATGAATTGCAAGCTTGTGTATTCTTCTTTGTTTTCCATTATGATTTCAAAACGTCCCTCTCTTCCTATTTGCTTCCTCTTCTTCGGGGTAGGAGGACAACCAGACAACATCCTACAGCGAACCTCATCAACTCTGTCTTGCTCATGACATATACTCGGTAGAATGCTGAGAACATCAAAGAAGTGCTTCCCTGCTATACAGCGTAGCCTCCTGTGCCACGCTTCAATTGCATTCTGCGTTCTGGGCAAATTCAACTCATTCAACACAGATATATTCCAGAAACGCACTGGAAAAAGAGGTGGAAATCTCATTTGTGTTGACATCCTAGTTCTCAGAACTCTAGGTTTACCCAACAAGTACCATTCCATAAAGTATTTAAGTAATGTCTTTCCTTCTACAGGGAACTCTTCCTTTAATAAGTTAAAGGTTTCCAAACCTTTCTTCTCTGGAAGAAATGCCAATGCAACTAGATGTTTAACATTATGCTGAAAGTGAATATCTGAGAACGTGATAAGAGCCCTAAATTTTGCACTTTTCTCCAAACATTTCTACCAAAGTGGAAAAAACACCCCTTACACAGCACATCATTTACATTCCGATGCACACTTTGTATAGCTGCATGCTCAAAATCACACAATATAAATGATGCACTTAGTAGCAGGTTAAATTCAGACAATAGCTCAAATATGCCTTTCCACATAAGATTGTACGCTCGATGGGATTTTTTATTCATAAGACAGTAAAGGAGTGGTACCCTTTTACTGTACCCACTATATCTGACAACAGAATGTATGGTATACAATTGTCTACATTCTGAGCCCCTTTGAAAATAAATACCATCCATTAACAACATGCTTGTAGAGCTGAGATCTTTCAAGTTGGGTTTCGTACTAAATAGCACGACAGTAGTTTGCTTAACAGCATCCGATAACTCTTTCTTTACAAATACGCCATCTTTCAAATGGAAATCATCCACTTTGATATGAGTTAAGCTGACGTTTCTACAATGTAAGCCACTCCAACTCTTTGAGCGAACACGCTTAACTGTTTGCACCATAGATCTTCGGCTGGGTAAATAAGATGCACACTACAAAGAACTAGAAGCTACAGTATCGTCAACCACAACACACAGAGAATCTCTAGACAGAGAAGCTCTTTGCTTCAGCTCACTTCTAACCCGATACATCACAACTTCATTGGGTTCACCAGAATGATAATGGTCTATACTCTTAACTAATTCCTCACCAGAAGTAACTGCAATTGTTATTGCTCTACCCTTGCATTTGTCAGTTACCTTATATTTACAGCTCCAGTACTTTCGGGTTTTTGTCTTCTTTTCCAGTTGATATATATAGCCATCTATAAGTAATATTTCTCCACCTTTCTGTGACTTTACAGTGTTGTAAATCTGTCCTAACACTCCAGGTGCAAGTCTGCAGACTTCCACCATAGTAGCAGTATGTTAATACTATGAGTAAACCTGTGTGTTCCATTTAAAGGGAGACTAAAGGTCTCAATTGATATCAAGAGCTGTTCGGTTAAATTAAATTCAATCAATTGACATTTCGTGATTGTATGACTTCGTGCATTAGTGAGCGTGTTTTAGCGGTTCGGTATTTAGTGAAGTCGAGTATATGTCCTAGACCCATATATATATATATATATATATATATATATATATATATATATATATATATATATATATATATATATATATATATATATAAATATCTAATGACATATGGGTCTATGGTTGTCTGCATATGTATAGATTCATATGTGGGTATGTATCTGTATTCTTTCTCTGTATGTATACATTCGTACTATGGTGAGGGAGAAGCATATCTCTATCTCACTATGGGTACATATACACACACATAGCTCTACATATATACGTCTACATCTGGTTATTCCATTACTTGCCATATAAATTACACTTTGCTTTAGTGGGTCTCACAGTGGGTGTGGCTGCTCGTTCGGCGATGCCTCTGCCCAATGAACACATCCCTAGGGCTGTCCACATTGGCCAACATCAGCCAACACCTGCACACCTAGACCCATAAGTAGCTACCCATAGTTCCCCCACCCTCGCCTCCTCAACAGCACCCATCCTTACTCTGGGATCTGGTCGGTTCTGGACACACCACTAAACGCTGCCCACTCTCCACTTCACGGGACCCATTTCATACAATTGTCTCGGCCCATGGGTAATCAGGGTTACCCACCCTTGTAGTCTGTATACACCGCAGACAAAATGGAAGATCCATCACATTCATATGGTTTGGCCAATTTTTGGGGTGTCCCGCAAGGGACGCTCCAGTATGTGTCCATGATTAGAATCCATGGGTGCACTGTGTCCCCCCCCCGGTTGTATCCTGCCTGTGGTCTGGGGAGCAGTGGACCCTTTACATTGATTGCGTGTAGCTCCCGTATCCAGCTGTAAGGGGGGGGGTGGTGGAAGGGCATGCTGTGTGTCATGTGTCTTGCCTGGGCTCCTCACTTCCACTGCCATAGCCTGTGAACATATGTCATTCCTGTGTGCTTTTTCCTATCATAGCTGTATATCTCTATATATCTACATATACACACACACACATATATATATAGATATATATATGTATTTATGTATTTATATATGTACGTATTTGTGTATATATATATACGTATATGTATGTCTGCAACCATATATATGTGTTTGTGTGTGTGTGTATGTGTATATATATATATATATATATATATATATATATATATATATGTCTATACATATATGCATATATATTTATATATATATGTGTGTGTGTGTGTGTGTGTCTGTAAACCAATACATTCCTCACAAGATACGCACTTACACATGCGTAATGGTGTTTATATATGCTTCACCTGCATACTAGTGCTTTATTCATTATGACACCGACACTTCACTCCAGTTATCTTGTAATCGGTATTTAGCACGTTATACAGTGGACAGATGTCGCAATATGTTCATGCACAGATTACCAATGGTAATTGGAATGTGATACAGTGTGATTCAGTACGAGAATGTCTGTTTGTTAGGGTGTTGCTCTAATGAATGCACTATTGCTGTGCCGCTCCATATGCATATATACCCATATATCCTGGTTCCCCAAACACACCCCCAACACCTCCCTAACACTGCTGTCATCCATTCTCCTGTCAGATTCGTGGTGTATCAACACCACTACACACTGACCACACCCTACTCCTATAGAGCCATCCCATCGGTTTACTCACTTCACGTATCCTCCGACCTCCCATACGTTTAGTCCACAAACATTGGTGACGTGAACAACCAAAGGAATACTTTTTGCTATTATTGGGCTGACCCACATGGAACACGCAAGTGTTTATGGCAGGATTAGACTCTATACTTTATTACATATTTACTCCCGTTAACATGACACTATAATTCATTAACATGTATGACTATGTGGTATCGCACAAATTACACATGGGAGCCTAGTTATGTACATGTTCAGCGTATTTCTTTTACAATTAGACTGGTTAAGTACTTGTCATTGCCATACCGGGCAGACCACAGGAAGGATTCCATGTGTGGGGAAGCCCTCACATTGGATTATCGTTAGCACAGCACTGACTTTGGACACTGTACACGCCTCTGCATTCTAGCCATTTCATCCTGTCCTTCTTTTGCACAGCCTATTATTCCATCTCCTGTTGATGTTTATATGTGCACATTCCTATTATTTATGTCTACAAATGGAATGCATGTGTTACAGAGAATGTACTTCTACATATTGTTGCCTGCATGTGTGTATGCATATTACTCGCTGACCTCCACGGGGCGGTCCAATTAGAACCGGGCCATCCAACCCTGGCACACCTGGATCCATAATTTCATACCCATAGTTCCTCCACCCCACCCGTGGTGAACTTACACGCATAACTTCCATTATCCACTTCTTATCTCAGCCATGACACACCTCTACACATTGCCCTCTCCAGAGTGTTAGGGGACCTACACATATGTTGTCCCACCTTGTGTATTCACAGGCTCTCCCGTCATGTAATCTTTGAACATACCTGCCCATCCTGGGGTTATGGATTACGGCCATTAGCGCTTTACAATTTTTGTCCCAGCATGGACTACTTTCTGTCTGTGTGTAAAGTAGACTTAGCAATTCAACAATGTTACTCCCACTGGTAAAACCCTGCCTGTGGTGTGAATAGCAGTGCTCTGCTCACTCCTGGGCAGCTTTTAATGTCATATGCTGACAGCACTATATAATACCATAGTTGCTCTTGATTCCCTTCACATCCCTTGTGTATGCGTTATTATTACAACGTTCATTCTTCATATTTTATATATATATATATATATATATATATATTTATATATTACATCTGTACATACGTATATACATTTCCTATGCTGGGCACTGCTTACACCTGCACAAGCGCACTCGCATATGCTTGTGTGTTACATTTGTTTAATGCCACTTATTTGTGCTTACTTGTGCCTTATTCATTATGGCAGTACCACTTTGATTGAAGGGATATGGTTAATAGTCCCATGCGATACTCACGTTCACTTTTAAATGTTTTAATGTCGGCTTTACAGCAGAACGACATTCATTCCACAAGAAAATGATATGTGCTATAGTCAAACTTGAACCGTGAATGCCTGTTCATTAGGCGGATGCTCTAACCACTACACTATTGGTGTTCTGCTTCATTTATATGTATACCCATGGTTGATAGTTACCCGAACACATGCCTCAACACTTCACTAACACAGCAAGCATCCATTTTCCTGTTAGGAAAACCGCACTACTACACATGTGCCGTTCCCTACTGCTCTGGACCCGTGCCGCACGTTGACTCACTCAAAGTATATTCAGACCTCCAAAGCCGATAGTCCTGGCCCATATGTGTGTTTGATTGTCAGGGTGTTCATGTGGTCATTCAGGTTTAGGCTTGTCCGACTGGGGACCGGGACTGCCCTGTACCCATTTGAAAGTCAGATTTAGCACATGGACAAGCTCACGCCTACTGTTAGCATCCTACCTGTGGTTAGAGATGCAGGGATTTTGGCCACCTCTGGCCAGCGTGATATGTCAGCACTAGATAATACGGGTGTTCCACTGCTGTTTTTCTTTGCATTCATTATGAATGCTTTCCTGTTCCCATGTTCGTTCTGTATATATATATATATATATATATATATATATATATATATATATATATATATATAGGGTTGCCACCTTTTCAAATGCCCAAAGTGGGACATTTTTGGTACAAATGTCAGATTTTACAGGCCAAAACATACCCACAGCCAGTACAGAGGACAGAACCTCACATTTTGCCTAAATAACAGCTTATTCTTGTAGTATTTTAGTTGCTTATTCTGTTTCTTATAACATTTAAGTGTTTCAGATACAGAATAACTGTTTTATGCAACTATTACATAAATATAGGAAATAATTTTGACATTAAATCTCAGGGACATCTGCCATTTTACAATATTTTTACAGGACACAACTGCCCAAAGAGGGACTGTCCCTCGCAAAGTGCGACAGGTGATAACCCTATATATATATATATATATATATATATGTGTATATATATTATATATATATATATATGTGTGTGTGTGTGTACGTACACATGCATATACATCTATATGATTTAATTACTTTGATCATACTGTTGAATGACTGTGCTGTCTGCGATGTTTGTGATAACATCAAAGTTAGGTATAACTGCCATGGCTTAGTGGTAAATCAAAACAAGAGATGAAAGTGAACAAAGAAAACCAAAACCACAAACAAACGTTCGCTGTGGAGAACCAAATGAGGGTCCAGACCAAGACTGTAGACAAATATTTAATAATCCAAACTCCAGGATCTCTATTAGCTTCCAAAATAATTTGCCATAATAACTCTCTATATTCGAGTTTTGTCTCCCACATACCTCCCCTAACATCTTTGGCAACCACTTCAATTACAAAAAAAAACAAAGGAGGCTTGTGGGCAGCTTAATGTAGGTCTGTAAAGTGCATTATTCATATTGTGTTTATTAATTTCATAATAATGTTCGTATATTCTTAATTTCAACTTCCTCTTTGTTTTACCAACATAAAAGGACCCATAAATAGAACAAAGAGCTAAATAAACCACACCATTAGTGTTACAATTGGAAAAAGAATGGCCTTTAATGTGTTTGTTCTGACTAGGTATATAAATACTGGAACAATTAATAATATGTGAACATTGGGAACATGAACCACATTTAAAGGTCCCCAATCTTCTAGATGTACCTTCAACTCTTGAACCACCCCCAATCTCAAATAACCTCTTGAAGTTAGTGTCCCTTCTATAAGTGAATCTCAAAGGTTGACTGTGAATTTGTTTAAGTTCAGAAATTTGTTTGAAGCGTTCCCATTCTCTAGAGACAGTTTGTTTTATATAACCTGAATCCCCTGTATAGTCCATGACATATGTTTCATCCCAATTGTTGGTGGAAGTATTGGGATTGAAATGAGAATTCGGTCCTTCATCACAACCTAAAATGGGGGTGAACCTAACTCTCCTACCTTCAAAAACCTCTTTACTGACTTCACAGATCAAATTTTCAGGATAACATCTCTCTCTGAACATTTGGATAACAAAATCACAATCCTTTAAAAATTCATTGTCTTCAGAAGTCATACGACTTATTCTTACTAACTGTCCTTTGAGTAAGTTCTTTTTTTGAAAAAAAGGGTGCCCACTACTAAAGTGGAGATATGAGTTGGAAAAAGTTCCTTTCCTAAATACTTTTGAGGAAAAGGAATGGTCTAATTTGGTCAAGGAAATGTCCAAATAGATCAATTGTTGAGTATCAAGGTCGTAGGTGAAATCCAAAAATTCTGTAGTTCCTTTCAAATATGAGAGAAATTCAAAAAATCTTTCCTGTGAATCATTCCAAAAAATACAAATATCATTGAGGAAGCATTTATAAAAACACCAACAACTAGAAAACTCAGAATCAATAACAAATAATTTCTCCCACCAGGACAAAACTATATTTGCATAAGTGGGGGCACATTTTGCCCCCATAGCAACCCCTCTTTCCTGCCTAAAAAATTCCCCTTCAAAGTACATGAAATTGTTCTTGAGAACTGTTTCCATTAATAATAGGCATGTCGTAAAATCGTCAGAACCAAATTTGCCACTATCTCTCATGCTTTCTTCAAGCCATAGCAATCCAGTTTCATGAGGAATAGAACCAAATAGGTCTACAATATCCAAAGTTATAAAAAGTATATTAGGATGAAAAAGTTCTGGTTTTACCTGCCTAAGAAAGTCCCAAGAATCTTTTAAAACAGTAACTCCCTCACTCGAGAGTGTTTTTAACTTAACGCCCACATACTTTGCTAGAGGGGTAGTAATAGACCCCTCAGAAGAAACAATAAGTCTTAGTGGTAGATCCCTGGAGTCTTTGTGGACCTTAGGAATGCCAAAAACTGATGGTGTCCTGGGGTTCTTGCTAAACAAAAAATTATAAATATCCAAATCAATAGATCCTTCTAACAACAAATCATTTAAAAGAAAATTAATCTTAGAATAAGCTATGTTAACTTCATTTAAGGACAATTTGGAATATTTGGAATCATTAGATAACAAATCTTTCATTTTTGATACGTATAAAATATAATCCATAAGCACAGTTCCACCCCCTTTATCTGGCTGCATAATCCTCACAGCTTTGTTGTTCATCAATTCATTCAATAATAATTTTTCATTTTTGGAAAGGTTAGGATTAACTCTGTGTGTATTGATAGTATTTCTAATTTCCCTTTCCAATATTACCTCCAAATTCTTAAGCTGTGGGTGTAGTGGGGGGTTAAAAATATTTTTTTCTTGAAAACTGGTTCTGTACATATAGAATTGGAACCTGCAAACATCAAAGCTAAATTTTTCTTTCTTATAAACAACTTCATATCCAAAATGGCTTTGGGAATACTTACTTTCCTAACAGGTATAAATTTAAAACCTTTGGAAAATAACTCAAAATGACCCAAAGTAATAGATACAGCACTATAGTTAAAAATCTTATAATTTCTATACTCAAAAATATTGCCGTTCTGAACAATATCAGAACTACCATTTGGATTTTGATTACCTAATATTTGGGGTTCCCCCTGTAGTTTGTAGTGAACAGGCTTCTGCTTCCGTATCCTGTCGGACCTCCGTGGGGGAGGGGGGAACTCTAAAGGGTCATCCTGATTAACTACTGGAGAAAAATCATGAAAAGCATCACCTGGAACATGTGAATAAACTTTAAACCTTTTGTGCCAATCCTACCCTTTTGGATTTACAGGATTTCAACAAATTTTCTCAGTTGTTGCGTTCAAATTTTATTGAAAATGGTGATGATGGAAACACACGCAATTCTAGCAACAGGACTGATGGTCTTGGCTACAAGGTGACTTTTCGAACTCTTCTCACTCTTAACTATAATGATTTTATAAAGAAGAATTATATTTTAAATTCAAACAATTCTGGTACTAATATTCAGGACAATGGGTCCAGGACTTACAGGGAAAGTATGGATGTTTTACATTTTTATATGGACAAATACAAGTGTCTGGGTTGTGACAACGTTTTTCTTAAAGAATGTCTCAAAAGGAACATAGTTCCTAAGGGCTTGCGAGTTTGCAAGTTTCCTAATCGTGTGGAGGAGGGTTCTCCTTTCCACACTGAACTTAAGATATTTGACAAGTGTGGTTTAGATGTCGTAAAAGCTATTGTTACTGAAAATGAGAGAATGAGGGAAATATTGTTGGAAAAAAATGAAGGCTGTTAATTCTAGTATTATTCAGGATCTTTTGTTTGATGTGGAGTCTGAAAAATCTCTTTACATTAATATTTTCAAACAAATTGATTTAGATTGTAAAAATAACATGAAGCGGAAAGAGGGTAAACTAGAAAGGGATATTAGGGAATATCATGAAGGCACAGCATACCCTAAACCCAGGCCTTTCAATATAGATATAAAGTAAGGTTATACAGGTACACATAAAAGGTTTAAAGTTTACTCACATGTTCCCGGTGATGTTTTTCATGATGTTTTTCCAGTAGTTAATCAGGATGACCCTTTAGAGTTCCCCCCCTCCCCCACAGAGGTCCGACAGGATACAGAAGCAGAAGCCTGTTCACTACAATTACTACAACTACAGGGGGAACCCCAGATATTAGGTAATCAAAATCCAAATGGTAGTTCTGATATTGTTCAGAATGGCAATATTTTTGAGTATAGAAATTATAAGATTTTTAACTATAGTGCTGTATCTATTACTTTGGGTCATTTCAAGTTATTTTCCAAAGGTTTTACATTTATACCTGTTAGGAAAGTAAGCCATTTTGGATATGAAGTTGTTTATAAGAAAGAAAAATTTAGCTTTGACGTTTGCAGGTTCCAATTCTATATGGACACAACCAGTTTAAGAAAAAAAGTATTTTTAACCCCCCACTACACCCACAGCTTAAGAATTTGGAGGCAACATTGGAAAGGGAAATTAGAAATAATATCAATACACAGAGTTAATCCTAACCTTTCCAAAAATGAAAAATTATTATTGAATGAATTGATGAACAACAAAGCTGTGAGGATTATGCAGCCAGATAAAGGGGGTGGAAGTGTGCTTATGGATTATATTTTATACGAATCAAAAATGAAAGATTTGTTATCTAATGATTCCAAATATTCCAAATCGTCCTTAAATGAAGTTAACATAGCTTATTCTAAGATTAATGCTCTTTTAAATGATTTGTTGTTAGAAGGATCTATTGATTTGGATATTTATAATTTTTTGTTTAACAAGAACCCCAGGACACCATCAGTTTTTGGCATTCCTAAGGTCCACAAAGACTCCAGGGATCCGCCACTAAGACTTATTGTTTCTTCTGAGGGGTCTATTACTACCCCTCTAGCAAAGTATGTGGACGTTAAGTTAAAAACACTCTCAAGTGAGGGAGTTACTGTTTTAAAAGATTCTTGAGACTTTCTTAGGCAGGTAAAACCAGAACTTTTTCATCCTAATATACTTTTTATAACTTTGGATATTGTAGACCTATTTGGTTCTATTCCTCATGAAACTGGATTGTTATCACTTGAAGAAAGCATGAGAGATAGTGGCAAATTTGGTTCTGACGATTTTACGACATGCCTATTATTAATGGAAACAGTTCTCAAGAACAATTTCATGTACTTTGAAGGGGAATTTTTTAGGCAGGAAAGAGGGGTTGCTATGGGGGCAAAATTATTTGCTACGGATTCTGAGTTTTCTAGTTGTTGGCGTTTTTATAAATGCTTCCTTGATGATATTTGTATTTTTTGGAATGATTCACAGGAAAGATTTTTTGAATTTCTCTCATATTTGAAAGGAACTACAGAATTTTTGGATTTCACCTACGACCTTGATACTCAACAATTGATCTATTTGGACATGTCCTTGACCAAATTAGACCATTCCTTTTCCTCAAAAGTATTTAGGAAAGGAACTTTTTCCAACTCATATCTCCACTTTAGTAGTGGGCACCCTTTTTAAAAAAAGAACTTACTCAAAGGACAGTTAGTAAGAATAAGTCGTATGACTTCTGAAGACAATGAATTTTTAAAGGATTGTAATTTTGTTATCCAAATGTTCAGAGAGAGATGTTATCCTGAAAATTTGATTTGTGAAGAGGTTTTTGAAGGTAGGAGAGTTAGGTTCGCCCCCATTTTAGGTTGTGATGAAGGACCGAATTCTCATTTCAATCCCAATACTTCCACCAACAATTGGGATGAAACATATGTCATGGACTATACAGGGGATTCAGGTTATATAAAACAAACTGTCTCTAGAGAATGGGAATGCTTCAAACAAATTTCTGAACTTAAACAAATTCACAGTCAACCTTTGAGATTCACTTATAGAAGGGACACTAACTTCAAGAGGTTATTTGAGTTTGGGGGTGGTTCAAGAGTTGAAGGTACATCTAGAAGATTGGGGACCTTTAAATGTGGTTCATGTTCACATATTATTAATTGTTCCAGTATTTATATACCTAGTCGGAACAAACACATTAAAGGCCAGTCTTTTTCCAATTGTAACACTAATGGTGTGGTTTATTTAGCTCTTTGTTCTATTTGTGGGTCCTTTTATGTTGGTAAAACCGAGAGGAAGCTGAAATTAAGAATATACGAACATTATTATGAAATTAATAAACACAATATGAATAATGCACTTTACAGACATACATTAAGCTGCCCACAAGCCTCCTTTGTTTTTTTGTAATTGAAGTGGTTGCCAAAGATGTTAGGGGAGTTATGTGGGAGACAAAACTCGAATATAGAGAGTTATTATGGCAAATTATTTTGGAAGCCAATAGAGATCCTGGAGTTTGGATTATTAAATATTTGTCTACAGTCTTGGTCTGGACCCTCATTTGGTTCTCCACAGCGAACGTTTGTTTGTGGTTAGTGGTAAATCACATTGATTGTGATGTGTAGGGTCCTGGTGTTGGGCCTGGCCGATGCAGTTTATTGTGTTGCTGGGCAGAACAAGGGCCGTTGGACAAAGGATGAGTACAACACTTTTCAGCTGTGGTTTTCCGTTTAACTGCCGATTTACGTCACGCAAAAACCTTCTGCATTCTTACTGTGATACATCACCCCAGTTCACATTTCAATGGTATTATATTATTATACAGCATAAAATTAGCAAGATATGCTCGTATACAGATTACGCATCATAAATGGTGTGTGCTGCAGTCAAACCGGCAACGTCTGCTCGATAGTAGGATGCTCTAACTACTACACTATTGGTGTTCTGCTTCATTTATATGTATACCCATGGTTCATAGTTACCCAAATACACGCCTCAACACTTCACTAACACAGCAGGCATCCATTTTCCTGTTGGGAAAACCACACTACTACACATGCGCCATTTCCTACTGCTCTAGACACTTCCCGTATGTTGGCTCACTCCAAGTATATTCAGACATCCCAAGCTTATACTCCTGGGACATACATTCATATAATGGTCAGGGTGTTCAAGTAGTCTTCGGCTCATCTGACTGTTGACTGGGACTGCCCTGTACCTGTTTGAATGTCAGACTTAGCACGGGAACATGGTTAGTTCCACTTTTAGCATCCTACCTGTGGTTGGAGATGCAGGAGGTTTGCTCACCTCTGGACAACTTGATACGACAGCACTAAATATTGTGGGGGGTGGGTTCCGCTGCTGTTTCCCTTTACATTCATTATGACTGCTATATTGTGACTATGTTCATTCTTTATATATAATCCGTCTGTACATACACATGCATATACACCTACATGCTTATTTACATTTCACATACTGTTGAATGACCGCCACTTACTGTCGCGCATACCCGCTTGCATACTCGCTTATGTCTGCTTTAAAGTGCTTTAATCACCATATATCAGACTGCCATTATTGTGGCCATCATATAAAATTAGCCCTTGCATGGCTTGGACCCAGGAACAGGAACACCATAGTCACTGGTTTTACCACTAAACCATCCGTGATACATTCTCTATGGATGGTAATTAGGATATATGACATGACTACAGCCATTCCACAGTACTGGCAACAAATGTGACAGTTGGGTGGTGTACATATGTATAGTATATGTTACTATTCATATGTTTCTGAGACGCATACGTATACATTTGCAAGTGTACATATTTATGAGTTGGACACATACTTGACAACTACTTATATGCATTTATGTGTGATGTGTAGCTATGTGAATATAAGTATGTACGTTTATAGATATATGACTACATATCTGGAGTTATACATGGCCATGTATATGAACGACTGCATATGGGAGGTGCCTGAACCATTTGTATACAGGGGTTGTGTGCATCATTATGAAGAGGAACCTGGACGAGGTATATAATTTGTGGACATGTACTATTTGGAAGATGGCTATGGGGAAGCTTCATGTGAACTTGTGAAAGGTATATATTCCCAATAATGCACGTGGGGAGACGTGCATCACGGTCAGGTGTTTAATCCCGGGTCGTAGGTTCTGCAGGACCGGCTGGAGGCTGAGCAGGGTTGTGGACAACTACTGCTCATACAACTGGTGTCCAGATGTCTACGGGACTGGACATCATGTCGTGCCACCAAGTCTTTAGAACAGATACTTATCCCATGAGGGAAAGACAAAAGTTTTGGGGACCAATGACTTCCATTCTTTTGGCTTTACGAAAATGAGGGAGGGTTATACATGCAAGGGATACATAGTTTGCAATCCTGAGACTGCCTAGGGTGAGACTGCCTACTAGATATGAGTAGGGGTCACTATGTGCAGATATGGCTGCGCCAAGCTAGCAGCTCGAGTATGGGTAGTTTTGGTGGTTCAGGAAGGGGGGGGTGTGCTGTGGAGGGGATGATGGGTATTCAATTATGTATCCAGGTGTGTTGGGGTTGGATGGCTCAGTTCAGGCCAGACCATTATGTGGGTGTGAGCCGGTAACGTTTCTGTACATGTGTATCGCACATTTTAATGTTCATATGTTTGTGGGATTGTGTTCTGCAGTATGGCTTGTCAGGTTGTATTGAGGATGTGAATGTTTGTTCTTTGGTTTCCTTTCTGATTCACCCACTGCTCCCTCGTACACCTCCAGTTCACCTATTGTGCATCCGACCCAGTCTCACCTTGGCGAATTATTACATTACCCGTCACCCCCCCATATTCCACACACACCATCCATCCCTTTTCTGGTTGATGGCCCATGGCACGGTCAACAGACCACATTGAGTACACTACATATCTCTGGTACCAATATGGTTGTGAGGACGACCCTAGCATTTTTGATCTTCCACATGCTGTACTTCACTCACATAAGTACACGCAAACACTTATCTTTCATGACATGGTAGGTCATCTTTGGGCCGTCCAGACAAGGACGACTTGGACCGTGAATGGGCAGATATTACATGAATGCTCTGACCATTGGTAGGGTTGCCACCTTTTCAAATGACCAAAGAGGGACATTTTCGGGACACATATCAGATTTTACAGGCCGACATACCCACAGTCAGTACAAAGGATAGTACTTTAGTTTTATGCTTAAATGAAAGCTTATTGTTGTAGCAGTTTAGTTGCTTATTCTGTTTCTTGTAACATTTAGGTATTTTACATACAGGTATAACTATTTTATGGAACTATTACATAAATTATGTGACATAATGATGTCCTACAATCGCAGGACATTTAACATTTTTAATATTTTTTGGTAAGGACACAACTGCCCAGAGAGGGACTGTCCCTCACAAAGTGGGACAGGTGGTAACCCTAACCATTGGGCAAGGCTTAGCAAAGGGCAGCGATGCGTTAACACTGCGTTTTGCTTCCACTTGGTATAACAATCAACACTACAATGGAATACGGGCACGGGGTTTTAAATGTCATTTGTTCGAGCGACGGGGACTTGAATATTCAGCTACGTGCCTTTGTATTTACTTTTTATTTTGGTGTTCACGAAACTGTCTTGTATGCTTTGCATACATTTCAGTATCCACGGACACTGACAGGAGTGATTATTATTAGAGGCAGGCTGTACTAGTCAGCATTTTAGGTTGCGCGTCTGCAGCCGACATGTTCACTCCTCCGTGCAGGGCTTAGACACGCCCCCTGCACTCGCGCACATTTCCTATGCATGTGGACGTTGCGGCAGCGCGCCTTCATTAATATGCATGTGGTGCTGCTGTGCCATCTCTACATCGCACGGTCGCCGCAAGGCTAACGCCGTCCTTGCGCCGAGATTCATAAATCCCGAGAAGTGTGTTCTCAGGAATATCTTACTTCTAAATTCAAACGTCACCAAAAATTTACAAGAAAAGATTTAAAGTGATTTTAATTTCCATGAGACTGAATATCTCAAAATATTTTTACAGTCAAATCTAAACAAACCGTTGTGCTCCTTGCAAATCCCAAGCAACTACAAAATCCTCACAGAGTTTATCAAACAACCAAAAGTGGAACTTATTAAGCAGATTCTTGAAAACAGATACCTGGGCTGTAAAATTATCTTACACTTAGCAGTCAGCAGACATGTACAACAACTAAAACTGTGTTACAGAATATCAGATTTACTTTTTCCTGAGAGAGAAAATTATTTACAAAAAAGTGCATTTCCACTTAATCTACAATATGCTCTACCCATTATCTCATTAAGCTAATTTGCAAATACCGCATTACTTTTGACATCTATTAACAAAACATGCTCTTTCATCTTTTTAACAGGACTAGGTGCACATTACAGTGCCTGCCTTAAAAGGAAAACTGTCCTGCATTCATGGGAAGAAAAGAGAGTTGTGTAATCCCTACTTATGCGAACACAAAAAAAAACTGGTAACCACGATCCACCACAAACCACAAATAATAGTGCGAACCCGGTAAACAATGAAGGAGGCCTTCAATAATCGAAAACGGTACTGCCTTGTATTCACCCAAAATAATTTATTCAGTAAAAATATTCCACAGAGTAGTAAAATCACTGGACTCAAAACACATAATGACCATAAAAAGTCGTGGATTAAGCGCTTTCGTCTCCGTTCGGAGACTTCATCAGAATCATTGAAATGAAACAAAACAATCCTTTTATACAATAAACACTAATTAGCTGCCATCTAGTTTAATTAATTGATTTCCATTCTTAAAGAACCACCAAGTTACTGGTGCTTTTACATAACATCACCATGCTTAAAAACAGACTGTTATTATTAAATGTGGATGCTTTTATAATAAATAAGTAAAGATATATATATATTGTATTTTATAACCACGTATATATATATATATATATATATATATATATATATATATGTAATGTTAAAAATATGTATATATAAATGAATATAGGTTTAAAAATAGAAATAAAAACATCAAAGTATGTACCTGTGTACCATATAAAATATGAATGTAATGTGACCAAATAAGTACTATTCAAGTACTATAAACCATAAGCTTAAATACATGTGTACGTAAAAGCTGATGTATTAAATCTGATTTAGAAGATATATATATAAATGTATATAAATATGTGTATAAAATATAATTAAAAAGATGTGTATATATAAAATTTACTTTTTACTGTAGCTATCATGTTTATGGTCATTATGTGTTTTGAGTCCAGTGATTTTACTACTCTGTAGAATATTTTTATTGAATAAATTATTTTGGGTGAATACAAGGCAGTACCGTTTTCGATTACTGAAGGCCTCCTTCATTGTTTACCGGGTTCGCACTATTATTTGTGGTTTGTGGTGGATCGTGGTTACCAGTTTTTTTTTGTGTTCGCATTTTTGGGCGATCCGGAAACAAGGAGTCTCAATATGGAGAGTAACAGTCTTTTATCTGAACTCATCAGGGTTATTCAAACCCATTCTCAGGCCAACGTAGCACCGAATGGTTTTGACAGTGGTATTCCATGTGCACAGAGTAGTCCAAGGCGGACTGGCGCGAATACGATGACGTCAGACGCTGGAGGCGACTGAGGAGAAAAGGAGCAGATACCAGATTATGGTCGGACATTTCCAAATGGCGTTCTACAAAATAAACATATTGGTACCAATGATTTCGAAGGCCAGGAGATACCAGACAAATACAAAAACTTGGACTTTCAAACTTGGTTTAATCGTTCGTTTAATACCAACCACCGAGAGGGGAGTAACAACAATCGTAGAGGTACCACCTACAAGGATTTATGTAAGACTTTTAAAACTAAATTAAATAAGTACAAATCTTTGGGGATTGAGAACTGGTACTTTGAGAAGTGTGTGGAAGAGAGAATTGTACCTAAGGAGTTAAGGCTTAACAAATTCCCCAACAACGCCAAAGATGACAAAGACTTTTTTAAAATTATCAGTGACATTTTAAATAACTGTGGGCTGGCGATTTTGAAAGAAATGATCAAATGGAATATTAAAACTATGGAAATTCTTAAAAAAGAAATTGATACATTGTATGAAAGTATTAGCTCTGATCTTTTATTTTCAGTTATTGAACACAAAAATGTTTATTTGAGAGTGTTACAGGATGTTGATCATTCTACTAATACCAACGTCAACAGGAAACAGTTGAAGTTGGAAAGAGATTTAGTCGAGTACGAAAGGGGTACGGCATATTGTATTGTATCCAATAAGGATAAGAGATATAACAATGATCACAAATACAACGTAAAAAATAGTAGTAATTGGAAGGGTAACCCAAGGTATAATATTAGATATCATGCACTATCCCATGGGGCAGACAAAAGGGGTAGATCTAAGCAAGATTATTTTGGTACGGACCCACATCAATATGAACAGTTTGATCACGATGTACAAGGGGTGGAACACTACTATACAGATTGTGGGGATAGTGCCAACAATCACAACAATAAGGATGGTATCCCTTTAGATTTGGAGGAACCCAGGAGATCGGAGAGATTACGGAACCGGGTTCGACAACCCACCTACGCACAGGCGATGGGGAACAGCAACGCCCAACACGGGGTGAGGTTAAACAGATAGTAAATGATGAACCTATATTTAATACAAGTGCCAATGAAATTGAAACTGAGGTTCATTTAGATGTAACAAGACAGAATGTTATTTTGACTTGCAAGAATTTTAATATTTTTAATTATACTGACCTGCAAATCAAAGATGAATATTTTAACCTATTTATCAAAGGATTTACCTTTGTACCTACCAAAATTCCAAATATTGAAAATATTTTATTGGATATTAAATTATTTACCAGAAAATTGAATTGTATGCATATATATAGGGACAGGAGTTGTTTAAATAAAGTGCTCTTAAGAGAGCAAGCACATTTAACCCCCCTTTACACAATGAGATTTTGAATTTTGAGAAATGTGTAACCAATAGAATTTGCATGTCGTATCAATCTAACAAACAAGAGGGTAAGAATTTAACAGATGTTGAAATCAAATTGTTGAAAGAGCTCAGTGGTAATGATAAAATAAGAGTCATGAAACCGGACAAGGGTGGGGGTGTGGTGCTTATGGATCAATGGGATTATACCACAAAAATGATGGACATTTTAGACAAGGAGACTAAATATTGTAGAGTTTCAGAAAATGAAATAAATATATTGTATAAACAGATTGATATTATATTGGATGACAATTTGTTGCAGGGTTTAATTGACCTTGACCTGTATAATTTTTTTAAAGTGCCCAAACCTGTTATACTGGGTATTTTTGGTATACCCAAGGTCCACAAGTCTACAGATGACCCCCCTATGAGACCCATTGTTTCATCCCATGGATCTAAGACCCAACCTTTGGCAGTGTATGTTGACTTTAAACTAAAAAAGTTTTACAAAAAATATTGTCACATTTTGGTTGACTCATGGGATTTTTTGACGAAGATGGGCGAGTGTCCATACAGTGATCATAGTATTTTCATTACCATCGATGTGAAGGATTTGTTTTCCGTTATACCGCAAGAAACAGGGATGTTGTGGTTTGAAGATATGTTAACGGAAATGAATTTTTTAAACAATGATGAATTTAAGTTGGTACTTGAAAATATGGGGTTAGTTTTAAAATATAACTACCTCTATTTTCAGGGGGAATATTTTCATCAAAAAGAAGGGGTAGCAATGGTCTCCGCCTGTGTGCCGATATATGCAAATATTATGTTGTATTGGGAGGTTAGACACATTTTCTCATCAGACTATTACAGATACATGGTCAAATATAGATTTTTTGGATGACATCTTTGTCTTATGGAATGGGCCAACTAACAAGATTGATGAATTTGTGGAATACATTAATCAAACTACTACTTTTTTAGAATTCACACATGAAATAGGAATAGATTTCACACATTATTTGGATGTGAGGATGGACAAGGACTATTTAAATAAGTGTTTTAAATCCAATATATATAGAAAAGAACATTTTTCCAACGCTTATTTACATTTTGATAGTGACCATTCATATGTGTTAAAAAGGAACACTGTAAAGGGTCAAATGATTAGAATGGCAAGAATGATTTCAGATGAAAAAGAATTCAGGGAAGAGATTGAATACGTTGGCAAAATGTTCCAAGAGAGAGGGTAACCCCCTGAATTAATACGTGTTTTGAAAAATCAAATAGAAGAAGGAAGATGTAATGACAAGAAATACACCCCTCTACTAGTAAAGAACAGTAGTGTAAACATGAATAATATTAATGTGAATAGATCAGAAATAGAGATTGGTAATGGCAACAACAATAACAGCAAAAATATTTTTAATGGAATGCCATACTTAACCCTAACATACCATCAGGGAATAGGACAGCTAAGAAAATGTATTAATGAGACCTGGGAGATGTTCAGCGAAATGTCCATCAAAACTGATGTATTTCAAAAGGAAATACAGTATAGTTATAGAAGGAACATGAATATTAAGAACATGTTAGAGAGAAAAAGACAAATATCCAAGGGACTAGTAAAAAATGTGGGACATTTAAATGCGGTAGGTGCGCACAGTGTGCGTTCATAGCAGGACAAAAAGAGATTAGACTACCCGGTCTCAGAATGAATTTAGTAGCCAAGGGTTACAGTAGTTGTTATACTAAAGGGGTGGTGTATCTTGTATTTTGTAAAGTCTGTTGGAGTTATTATGTTGGTAAAACCAAACGACACCTAAGATCCAGAATTTATGAACATGTTAGGGATATTAATAAGCACAATGATAATAATGCTTTGTACAGACATGTTTTAACTTGTAAGGCTGCTGATTTTAAATTCTGGGTGATAGAAGAGGTGAAGTGTCCTGAGAGGGGTGGTGACTGGGAGACCCGGTTGGAGTTTAAAGAAATGATGTGGCAACTTAGACTGGATTCCTGTTGTGGGAAGGGTCTGAATGACCATATCTCCATCACCCCAGCATTAAAAATGCTTGCAGCAGACCCAAAGAAACACAAATAAAAATGCTTGCAGCAGACCTAAAGAAACACAAATATAGATAGCTACAGTAAAAAGTAAATTTTATATATACACATCCTTTTAATTATATTTTATACACATATTTATATACATTTATATATACCTTCTAAATCAGATTTAATACATTAACTTTTACGTACACATGTATTTAAGCTTATGGTTTATAGTACTTGAATAGTACTTATTTGGTCACATTACATTCATATTTTATATGGTACACAGGTACATACTTTGATGTTTTTATTTCTATTTTTAATTACACACTTTATATTTTTAAACCTATATTCATTTATATATACATATTTTTAACATTATATATACATATATATATATATATATATATATATACATGTGGTTATAAAATACAACATATATATCTTTACTTATTTATTCTAAAAGCATCCACATTTAATAACGGTCGTTTTTTAAGCATGGTGATGTTATGTAAAAGCACCAGTAACTTGGTGGTTCTTTAAGAATGGAAATCAATTAATTAAACTAGATGGCAGCTAATTAGTGTTTATTGTATAAAATGATTTTGTTTCATTTCAAGGATTCTGATGAAGTCTCCGAACGGAGACGAAAGTGCTTAATCCACGACGTTTTATGGCCATTATGTGTTTTGAGTCCAGTGATTTTACTACTCTGTGGAATATTTTTACTGAATAAATTATTTTGGGTGAATACAAGGCAGTACCGTTTTCGATTATTGAAGGCCTCCTTCATTGTTTACCAGGTTCACACTATTATTTGTAATTCCTACTTACCTGTAACAATAGATGTTCAAATTTCACACTACCTCAGTGGCATGTGGGCTCTAAGCCTGCACAGACATCTACATTATCAAATTTCCAAAGCTCAGAATTACCTTGTCTCTCTGTGATACAGGACTGACTAAGCACCCTAGCAATATGGGAAACCTAACTGCTGACATAGAAAGTTAGTTATTCAGGCTTTTAGAGCTAAGTAGGACTAGCCAAGTAGAACCGCAAACAAGAATTTCCTGAAATCAACCAATCTGCAGCCATAAAACACCAATACAAATAACCAATGCCAACCAACAACACAACAAGGTTGGATACCATTGAAGTATTTATGAAATAAAGGAGATGATGAATTGGTGCTTCCACTGAAGTAGTGTGAAACTCGAACACCTACTGTTGCAGGTAAGTTGGACTTATGCTACTGAAGCAGTGTGATTTATGAACATAGTACAGTTGCATATGGGTAGATTCCCAAAGCTTACCATACCTGGGAGGAGGAAGGATAAGGATACAATAGCTGCTGTGGAACTTGAGAAAGAGTCCAGTTTGTATTGCTCTGTAAAGGTATAAACAGATGTCCAAGTTGCCACCTCTAGAATGTTACTAGAGTCCATTCCTTTCCAATATGCCAATAAAGGTGATAAGGCTGTGGTGTAATCTGACTTAACCTTGTCCAGAATAGATTTACCATGGTGGGGGTAATAAGAAAGCAATGACATAGTACACCCAACAAGCATAGAGACAGGTTGAACATTCTTGACATAAGAATAGGAAATAAACAACTTTCCTGAAGGCATTAGTTATGTCAAGTTAGTACTTTAGCTACCTGTTCACATCCATGGTATCCTGAATCTTCTCTCCCTTGATTTTAGGTCGTGGAACAAAACTGAGAGATTGATCGCTTGCTTCCGGGTAAATTTTATAACAACTTTTGGCATGAAAGAGTATTAGTGCATAGAACAACCCTGTCCTTATGGAAATCAGAGAAGGTTGGCCCACCATGAGAGCTTTCTGTTAAAGAGACTTGCATGCAAATGTCAGAGCAGTAAGCAAACCATTTTTTCAAGTGATGAACCTCAAATCAGCCTGACAGGTAGGTTCTAAAAGAGATAAGGACATTTTTCAAGAACTAAGCTAAGGTCAGAAGGTGGAGGAATTTGCTTTTGAGGATGTCTCAAGTGCAACACTGCTTTCATAAAATGACCACAAAAAATGAAAGAGGGGGAATCCATGGACAAGCAACCTGAGATGGCCACAAGATGTACCTCAATAGATACATAAGATAAGCCATCATTGGGTAGCTAGCACAAACATTTCAAAACCAGAAGGGTAAACACCATAGTGGGCCCTATGATATTGGTTAGGTACCACCTAGAAAACCTTATCTAGTGGTAGAGCAGTCACCCCTGACACACAGTGAGAAGATCCATAATGTGAGGAATCTTGTGGTAATTCCCCTTGGCCAATTCCATTAAAAGCGTGAACCAACTCTGCCTGGGTCAAAATGGGGTAATCACATTGATCTTTGGTAACTCTTTCTGAATCTTAAGAGGTACCTTAGGTATCAGTAGAAAGGCATAAAGGAACGTTCCTGTTCAAGAGAGTGAGAAACTTCCATTTTCCAAGCATTGCTGCATGGATGTCTTGCACAGCATTTTTCCAACTGTCTGTTTTCAAAGGATGCAAACAGATCTATTTAGGTTGTTCCCCACATCTGGATCAAATCCTGGAAGACCACGGTCTTGACTTCTGCCCTGGATCTGGTTAGTGTCTGTTCTACTATGTTTTGCTATGACAGGATGTAGGAGGCTTGATGTGTCACAGAATGTTGTAAGGCTAGCTCCCAGGTAATCACTGCCAACTGGCAAAAGGGGTATGACCTTGTACCCCTTTGTTTGTTCAAGTACCACATGACTGTGGTGCTGTGCCCATATAAAGGGGACCTGGAGACCTTAAATTAACTACTTTTAAGGCCTGCATATCTAATGCAATTTTTTTATGTTTATGTGCTTTGTAGTATACAAAGGCTCTAATTCACCTTACATTTGAACTTCCCAGGACACTGATCACCATGCAAAATCTGATGAGCCTGTCTGGGCTGAGTAGAGGGGCAGGTCTAGACTGAGATACATCTGAGCCCCCCCCCCCCCCACCACCACCACCACTGCCACTGTAACTCTTGTGTCACAAAATCCAGCACCAATACCTGGAAGTGTAAGGGATGCAGGTGCTGGGGCTAACACTTTTTAAGTACCATTGAACCTTTCTTATATGGAGTTTTGGTATCATAAGGATCACTGATGCCATGAGGCCTAGAATTTTGAGAATCTTTCTTGTAGAGGCAGCTTCTTAAAGAGAGAAATACCTGAAAATGTTCTGATAAGTCATGACTTTGTCTTCTTGTAGAGAGGCCATACTTTTTAATGTTTTTATCATATAACCCTGAGAGGCAATTATATGCATGGGAATAGGAGAGAGTGTTTGATGATTCAATCTGTAGCCCAGCTGAGCTTGATGGTCAAGAACTTGAAGAATGATTCTAAACACCTGAAAACAGACCCAGCACAAATAAACAATTTATCTAAATAACGGAATATATGGATGTCCAAGTCCTCCAGTAAGCAACCACTGGAGCCAGGCATATTGTGAATACCCATGGCACAGTAGAGAACCCAAAGGATAATACAGAAAACTGATAACATAAGCCAGACACAACAAATCTCACATTTCCTGAAGTTGGGAGTAACTGGAATGTGATAAGTATATTTCAGATCTGGTCACCATGAAACAGTGGTCAAGAAGAAGGGGTAGAAGCATCTGCAGAGTGAGCATTTTGAATTAGTGTACTTTCAGAAAGATATTTAGATAAAAAAAATCTAATACTGCTCTCCATGATAGCTCCTTTTTGAGTAACAAAAAAGATTTTTGAGTATTTTTTTTCCATTCTGTGAAGCAAAAAGAAAAATCTAGCAAAGCTAAACTTTCCACTGTGTGATTCCTGAAACCTGTTGTATGAGAGACAACATGGGGTCATAGCCGGCCTTAGGCATAGGCCAACTAGGCGACCGCCTAGGGCACCACTCTAGCAGGGGCGCTTTTCCAGTATTTATTTAATATAGGTAGACCAGGAAGGGGGCACTGGGTGGTGTGGTGAGGGCGCCATGGAGCCCTTTTGCCTAGGGCTACAGTTGACCTAGGGCCGCTCCTGCATGGGGTACATACAAATTATCCTTTAATGATATCAGATGTTTCAGCTAAATGGCAATTCTGAATGTCCATGACTTTTTCTTTTACTCAAGTGTATTTATGAAGAATTTCAAACTAATAAAGCCAAACTCCTCTAGCCATGGACATGGATGTTTCTGCTTTCTTATGGTATCATCAGCATGGCATAAGAGGAATGTTTGACTTTTGGAAACACAGAGGTTGTCATACCCAACTTGATATCCATAAACATAAGGGTGTCTACAAAATATCCCAACTACCTGGATATCTCAAAATATTTTTACAGTCAAATCTAAACAAACCATTGTGCTCCTTGCAAATCCCAAGCAACTACAAAATCCTCAGAGTTTATCAAACAACCAAAAGTGGAACTTATTAAGCAGTTCTTGTAAACAGATACCTGGGTCTTAAAATTACCTTACACTGTCATTCTCAACTCACAATTGGATAGCAGTCAGCAGACACATACAACAACTAAAATTGTGTTACAGAATATAAAGTATACTTTTTACTGTGGCAGAAAAATCATTTACAAAAAGTGCATTTCCACTTAATCTAGAATATGCTCTACCCATTATCTCATTAAGCTAATTTGTAAATACAGCATTACTTTTGAGATCTATTAACAAAACATGCTCTTTCATCTTTATAACAGGACTAGGAGCACATTACAGTGCCTGCCTTAAAAGGAAAACTGTCCTGCATTCATGGGAAGAAAGAAGAGTTGTGTAATTCCTACTTATAGATGTTCAAATTTCACACTACCTCAGTGGCATGTGGGTTCTAAGCCTGCACAAACATCTACATTGGCAAATTTCCAAAGCTCAGAATTCCCTTGTCTCTCTGTGATACAGGACTGGCTAAGCTTCCGCCCAATATGGGAAGCCTAACTGCTGACACAGAAAGTCAGTTATTCAGGCTTTTAGAGCTAAGTAGTATTAGCCAAGCAGAACCACAAGCAAGAATTTCCTGAAATCAACCCATCTGCAGCCATAAAACATCAATACAAATAACCAATGCCAACCAACAACACAACAAGGTTGGATACCATTGAAGTATTTATGAAATAAAGGAGATGATAAATTGGTGCTTCCACTGAAGTAGTGTGAAATTCGAATACCTACTGTTGCAGGTAAGTTGGACTTATGTATTGAAACAGTGTGATTTATGAACATAGTACAGTTGCATATGGGTAGATTCCCAAAGCTTACCATACCTGGGAGGAGGAAGGATAATGATACAATAGCTGCTGTGGAATTTGAGAAAGAGTCCAGTTTGTATTGCTCTGTAAAGGTATAAACAGATGTCCAAGTTGCCACCTCTAGAATGTTACTAGAGTCCATTCCTTTCCAATATGCCAATAAAGGTGATAAGGCTCTGGTGTAATCCGCCTTAACCTTGTCCAGAATAGATTTACCATGGTGGGGGTAATAAGAAAACAATGACATAGTACAACCAACAAGCATAGAGACAGGGTGAACCTTCTTAACCTAAGAATAGGAAATAAACAACTTTCCTGAAGGCATTAGTTATGTCAAGTTAGTACTTTAGCTACCTGTTCACATCCATGGTATCCTGAATCTTCTCTCCCTTGCTTTTAGGTTTTGGAACAAAACTGGGAGATTGATCACTTGATTCAGGGCAAATTTTGAAATAACTTTGGGCATGAAAGAGCATTAGTGCATAGAACAACCCTGTCCTTATGGAAATCACAGAAGGTTGGCCCACCATGAGAGCTTTCTGTTAAAGAGACTTGCATGCAAATGTCAGAACAATAAGCACACCATTTTTTCAAGTGATGAATCTCAAATCAGTATGACAAGTAGGTTCTAAATGAGATAAGGATATTTTTCAACTAAGCTGAGGTCAGAAGGTGGAGGAATTTGATTTTGAGGATGTCTCAAGTGCAACACTGCTTTCATAAAATGACTACAAAAAGAAATGAAAGAGGGGGAATCCATGGACAAACAAACTGAGATGGCCACAAGATGTACCTCAATACATACATATGATAAGCCATCATTGGGTAGCTAGCACAGACATTTCAAAACCAGAAGGAGAAACACCATAGTGGGCCCTATGATATTGGTTAGGTACCACCTAGAAAATCTTATCCAGTGGTACAGCAGTCGCCCCTGACACAAAGAAGATGCATAATGTCAGGAAGCTTGTAGTAATTCCCCTTGGCCATTTCCATTAAAAGCGTGAACTAACTTTGCCTGGGTCAAAATGGGGTAATCACATTGATCTTTGGTAACTCTTTCTGAATCTTAAGAGGTACCTTGGGTATCAGTGGAAAGGCATAAAGGAACATTCCTGTTCAAGGGAGTGAGAAGCTTCCATTTTCCAAGCATTGCTGCATGGATGTCTTGAACAGAATTTTTCAAACTGTCTGTTTTCAAAGGATGCAAACAGATCCATTTAAGTTGTTCCCCACATCTGGACCAAATCCTGGAAGACCTCTGTCTTGAGTTCTGCCCTGGATCTGGTTAGTGTCTGTTCTACTATGTTTTGCTATGACAGGATGTAGGAGGCTTGATGTGTCAGAGAATGTTGTAAGGCTAGCTCCCAAGCAATCACTGCCAACTGGCAAAAGGGGTATGTCCTTGTACCCCTTTGTTTGTTCAGGTACCATGACTGTGGTTCTGTCTATGCCCATAGAAAGGGGACCTGGATACCATAAATTAACTACTTTTAAGGCCTGCATATCTAATAACATTTTTTTTAATGTTTATGTGCTTTGTACCATCCAAAGGATTTCATTCACCTTACATTTGAACTTCACGGGACACTGATCCCCATGCAAAATCTGATGAACCTGTCTGGACTGAGTGACCTGATTTTGGTGGAAGAAGGGCAGGTCTATATTGAGATACATCTGAACCCCACCACCACTGTAACTCTTGTTTTACAAAATCCAGCACCAATACCTGGAAGTGTAAGGGATGCAGATGCAGGTGCTGGGGCCAACAATTTTTAAGTACCACTGAAGCTTTCTTATATGGAGTTTTGGTATCAAGAGGATATCCGATGCAGTGAGGCCTAGAATTTTGAGAATCTTTTTTGCAGAGGCTTCTTAAAGACAGAAATCCCTGAAAATGTTCTGATAAGTCATGACTTTGTCTTCTTGTAGAGAGGCCATCCCTTTTGCTGTTTTTTATCATATAACCCTGAAAGGCAATTATATGCATGGGAGTAGGAGAGGACTTTTGATGATTCAACTTGTAGCCCAGCTGAGCTTGATGGTCAAGAACTTGAAGAATGATTTTAAACACCTGGAAACAAACCCAGCACAAATCAACAATTTATCTAAATAACGGAATATATGGATGTCCTAGGTCCTCCAGTAAGCAACCACCGGAGCCAGTCATATAGTGAATACCCATGGCGCAGTAGAGAACCCAAAGGGTAATACAGAAAACTGATAATGTAAGCCAGACACAACAAATCTCACATTTCCTGAAGTTGGGAGTAACTGGAATGTGATAAGTATCTTTCAGATCTGAAGTCACCATGAAACAGTGGTCTAGAAGAAGGGGTAGGAATATCTGCAGAGTGAGCATTTTGAATTAGTGTACTTTCAGAAAGATATTTAGATAAAAAATATAATTGCAGAAAAAAGTTGCAGAGTTCCACGACAGATTTACCTTTTATTAAACAAAAAGAAGTAAGCGCTTTCGCGATCTACCCAGATCGCTTCTTCAGACTGTATTACAATGTCAAACTATCTAACTAAGCATTTTAAAGCTTTACCTATTAACACATTGCAGTTAATTAGTCACAATTACCTACTTAAAGCTGTAAGTAATTTACATAAAGATTCCTTTCAGTAAAAACTTTTTAAAAACCAACACTTCTTATTAGCCATTGGCATTACATTGTATCAGGTTCTATCTTAAAAAACAACAGATTATATATTACACATAAGAATATAAAAATATATATGTATAAAAAAATATATAAAGATGAATGCATACTTATGAAAAATAAATAAAGCATGTCTATAAAATACATGTATATTCATATTGTTATAATAAAACCTCCTAGCAAAGTCTTGACCATCTTAGACAAAAATTAAATTATTTAATATAAGCTTGAATTCAATTGCCTTTGCAATATATATATGCATAATTATAAACTCATAATTTATAAATTATACAATATTATATTATAAATAATACAAGAGTTTTAATTATTAAAATCATAAATTATAAATTAAAAACTCATTTACCTGTTGCAATGTCTCTAGTATGTTCTAAAATTCATTCTTTTAACATCCTATTTGTTTTACTTATATAATATGCCATGCCTTTTCCTCTCTCCTGCTAGCTATAACAAGATATTCTCTTACTGTTTCTTTACTTCTCTTTTAATCTTGGATTCTCAATATCACTATGATGGATGGATGGATGTTTAAAAGAAGAATCTAATGTACTTTTTCCTGTTGATGCTACTAGTCATTTTAGACTTTTATGAAAATGTTATGTACTAGAGTCTGTCTTTAAATACACCCTCTGTACAACTATGTTTGTAAAATTATGTCTTACTGTGGAGCTTTTCTCCCCGGGCCTCTACTGAAAATGGACATTAATCCAGCTAGACTAGCCCGGTCAACAAATGTAAAATAAATAAAAAATTGGGAGGAATATAGACCTGGGGCAAGGGCAACATACTGCATAATAAAACATGGATATATTTAAATAATTTTATGCAAGGGCATCAGCATCTGTTTAATGTTTCAGATGTGATACTGCATCAGTTATACCTGGGTGCTTATCAGCATTCAGTTTTATTATCCACTTTTGTTCAGATTCTTCCGTTCTGTTTTTTATGTCACCTCCTCTTAAGCATTCCTTAACTGCCTCAAGCACAAAAAATTATGGTCTTTCCCTTCTTTTAGAATATGTTTAGCTAGAGCATTAGTGTATTTACCTGTTGCAATGTCTCTAGTATGTTCTAAACTTCATTCTTTTAACATCCTATTTGTTTTACTTATATAATATGCTTTACATATCTGACAAAAACTGAAGTATACTATATTATTAGTTCTACAATCTGCATACATATTTGCTTCTATTCTGAATTTATTGACTGGATGAAAAAAGGCAGTGCAGGAAAAATTGTACCTGCATGCTGTACATTTTCTACAGGGGTAGGTACCGTTCTGCATGTATGTCCACTCATTGTTTAGTTTGTTAGTTGGGATATTTTGTAGACATCCTTATGCTTATGGATATCAGTTAGGTATGACAACCCTGTGTTTTCAAAAGTCAAACATTCCTCTTATGCTGTGCTGATGATGCCATAAAAAGGCAGAGGCATGCATGTCCACAGCTAGAGCGGTTTGACTTTATTGGCCTGAAATTGTCCATAAATAGACTTAAAAGTAAAAGAAAAAGCCATGGACATTCAGAATTGCCATTTAGCTGAAACATCTGATATCCTTAAAGGGTAATTTGCATATATCCCATGTTGTCTCTGATACAAGAGTTTTAAGGTTATCACACAGTGGAAAGTTTAGCTTTGCTAGATTTTTCTTTTTGTGTTTTTTAACTAGTTGGTTTTCCTGTGTGACCTTTTTACTCATTGTTTTAGTTTGTTAGTTGGAATATTTGGTAGACACCCTTATGTTTATGGATAGCAGTTGGGTATGACAACCCTGTGTTTCCAAAAGTCAAACATTCCTCTTGTGTTATGCTGATGATGCCATAAGAAGGCAGAAACATGTATGCCCACAACTAGAGGAGTTTAGCTTTACTGGTCTGAAATTGTCTATACATGGACTTTTAATTCAATTAAAAGTCATGGATATTTAGTATTGCTATTTAGCTGAAATGCCTAATATCCCTAAAGGGTAACTTGCATATATCCCATGTTGTCTCTGACACAAGAGGTTTAAGGCATCACACATTGAAAAGTCTTCTTTGCTAGATTTGTCTTTGTGTGTTTTTTAACCAATTGATTTTCCTGTGTTACCTTTTTATTCATTGTTTTAGTTTTTCTATTCTGTGAAATGGATAGCTTCTATAATCCCTGCAGGCAACATGTGAAGGAGTACAAGATATAACTGTAATGTCTGGACTGACAGTTGCACAGGAATTCCCATAAAGGACATTTTTTTGTCCACTGTGAAGAGTAACCTCTCTGAATTATTTTCATTAGGCTGGGAATTTTGTTTGTTCTGCCCTTTGAAGTCGGACATCTTGTTATAGGAAGTACCTGGGACTATAAAACATTCTAGATACCCCATGAAGCAATTTACCTCTATCATTCAATCATTTGAGAGTCTGGGTAGCAGCAGGGTCTAACATAATTTCAAAACTTAAAGGAGAATTAAAAATCTAATTTTTTTGAATCCTCAGAAAAACTGGTTATGTAGCAAAGCATATCTTCTTAATGCAACAGAAGTGACTGCATTTATAGAAGTCGTGTCTGCATCTTCCAAGACACTTCTCAAAGCATGTATCAAAGCCTGAGTCACATCATAAACAATCTCATTAATAGAACACTTCTATTCAAAACAAGAAAAAAACAGAACAGAATAAATGCATTAACCCTTTTGAACCTCGAATGCACTAAGCATGCATATTATTAATACATATTTTTCTAACATTTCCCCCCTTTTAATACTTTTATTCTACTTTTAAACTAAGCATAAACAGTTTTTTTCTTCCCCTAACCTCTTCCTACTCAGGATTTGCAGTTAAGAGAGAGTCATTCAGTTTAAACTTATGAAAGCATTTTCAATTTTTCAACAATTCTTCAAGTTCAGCACCTTGGTATAAGGTTTCTGAAACTAACATGTCTATAAAGTCTTTAATCAGTCTTTTCATGCAGGGAATGCAGCAGCAAACACATACCACCAGTAGGATCATTCCTACACAGATGGCAATCAGGATGCTCATCAGGATACTGCCCCACCCCCCAAACAATCTCTGTAAAAAGTCCATCAATGGATTTGGTCCTGGTTTGGTCATAGCAGACACTTCCTGAATTACCACAAGGTGATTGTCTATCTCGTGTTTGTGGTCAGGAGTATATGAACAGCACTCCTCCTGGATTAAAGCGCAAGTACCTCCTCTCACCGCTAGGGTGAAGTCGAGAGCCATGTGGTTTTGAAGCACTACAGTTCTCATGGCAGTTAGTTCATCAGTCACCAATTCTAGAGCAGAAAAGGTTGCATTGCTCATTATTTTGAGAAGTTTAGACAGTTTTCTCAGTTCCCAGATTGATTTCGTTGCTCCATTTGCTGGCAGTATACCTGCCCACGAGATGATGGTATCACCCAAGTCCATATGCGACAGACCATTTTTCCCTATCCCACAGCGTGATGTTTTTTCCAGCCCGCATTGATCTGCCCCACTGGATTGACAGGCTTCTTGAGTTCTCGTCGAACATTTCAAATTTTCCCCCGAGGCAAAAAGTACAGTTTTGTACCTACCATAAATGTAGATGTCCGAGAGGAATGCATCTGCAGTCTTTACAAATGGGTTGTCCTGTCGTCAGGCAGCCCTTCGGTCGGCCGGATTCCAAAGTCTGGGTCTGGCTTCGGCTGGTGTCGCACTTCACCCGACGTCATTGCGGCAGTTATTCGGGTATAAAGGCATCAGCCGACGCCATTTTCCTCAGTGTTTCTTGCCCCAGATGCCAGGTGCCCTCTTGGATGGCTAGATTTGGATAAATGCCAACGTTTCCAAATAGTAGAGAGCAAACACATAAAATAAGCATGTATGTACATATATACAAACAAATACACCATAATAGATCCCCCCCAAGCTAGCTGTAGATTGGCAAGTACCCTAGGAGTACCTCAGAGGGGAAGGAGGGTGGGTAATCCTGACTGCAGATGCATTCCTCTCGGATATCTACATTTATGGTAGGTACAAAACTGTACTATGTCCTTCAAGGATGCATCTGCAGTCTTTACAAATGGGTAGAATACCATAGCTAAACTAGGGGAGGAGGAAAAGAAAAGAAATTATGGTGTAGTTAGGATCCCTTGTAAAACAGCAGTGGCAAACCCTGCTCGGGATCTAGAGTATAAAGGTAAGTTATAATGCTTGGCAAATGTATGCACGGAGGTCCAAGTAGCAGCCTCTATAATGTCCTTGGTAGCCACTCCTCTTAAGAAAGCTGTGGTAGTGGCTGTAGCCCTTGTAGAATGAGGCCTTATGTGCTGTGGAGTTTGCTTTCCATGGTAGGAGTAACAGAATCTGATGCAATTTCCTATCCACTTGGAGATTGTCTGTTTTGAAATTGCTTTTCCTTCCCTTCCTGTTGCATATGCTACCAGAAGCTGGTCAGTTTTTCTATTGCCCTTGGTTCTGTCCAGGTAGTAGCGTGACTGTCTATGTACATCCAAAGTATGCAGCAGTCTTTCCCCCCTGTTCTGTGGATTGGGGAAGAATGTAGGTAGGTGGATAGCCTGGTTTAAAGATACTCTGGATACCACCTTAGGCATAAATGTAGGATTTGTTCTCATGGACACTCTGTCTTGATGGAAGATTAGGAAGGGTTGTACTGCCATTAAAGCCTGTAGCTCAGAAACCCTTCTTGCTGAGGTAATTGCCAGCAGGAAAGCAGTTTTCCAGGATAAGTGTTGAAGTTCTGCTGTTGCTGCTGGTTCGAAAGGGGGGAGTGTCAATTTTTCTAGCACAAAGTTCAAGTCCCATGCTGGCAACGGTGGTTTCCTAGGAGGTTTTACATTTTTAATTCCTCTCAGAAACTGCCTGAGTAGAGGATGCGAGAAGACAGGAGGATCGAAGCTGTATTCTTTAGAAATAGCTGATGCATGTATCTTGATGGAAGAATAGGACAGGCCTGTATGGTAAAGCTCTGCCAAATACTCCAGGATGTTGGCTATGTCTACCTTTGACACATCTTTTCCCCTTTCAGTACTCCAAATAAGAAATCTTTTCCATTTTCCTGCATAGTTCCTTCTTGTTGAAGGTCTGCGGGCCTCAAGGATAATGTCTTTAACCCTTTGGGATAAATCTGGGTTAGCTGTTCTTATGTAATGTTCCAGGCAGTCAGCTGCAGAGTTTTCAGGTTTGGATGCAGGGTGTTGTAGCCGTTCTGAGTTAACAGCAATGGGATCAGGGGTAGTGTCCACATTTGTCCCCGAGGCATGCTCCTCAGTAATGGGTACCAATGTTGTCTTGGCCAGTCTGGAGCTATCAGAATGATCCTTGGACGTTCCTCTTTGATTTTCAATAGCACCTTGTGCATCAAAGGAAGAGGTGGGAATGCATATGCTGTCAGGCTTTTCCAACTGAAGGATAGAGAGTCCACCTTCCAAGCAAGTGGGTGGTACATTCTTGTGCAGAATTTCTTGAGCTGGTGATTGAGCGGGGATGCGAATAGGTCTATCTGTGGTAGTCCCCATTTCCTTGTGATGGCCTTGAAGATGTCCGGGTGTAGCATCCATTCGTGAGCATCCGAGGTAGTTCTGCTTAATATGTCTTCTAGGATGTTTTCTTTTCCCGGTACAAAAATTGCTTGCAACTGAATGTTGTAGCTCAGGGCCATATTCCATAGGTCCAGTGCCATCCGGCATAGGGGGTATGAATGAGTGCCTCCCTGTTTGTTGATGTACCACATGACTGTGGTGTTGTCTGTCCTTATCATCAACTGGCCTTTTTGGAGGAATGGTCTGAAATTCTGGATTGCCAGTTTTACTGCCAGCATTTCCTTTTGATTTATGTGCAGGTGCAGCTGATCTTGAGTCCATAAGCCTTGTATGCACTTGTCCAGCATGTGGGCCCCCCAACCGAGGTCTGAGGCGTCCGTTGTGATGGTTTGGCTTGGTTGAATGCTGTGGAAGGGCAAACCTGGGTTTGACTGACATGCCTGAGCCCACCATAGGAACTCGTTTCAGGCATGGGATTAGAGGTATTTCGGTTTCTAGGCTGTGCCTGTGTTGAGACCATAAGTTCTTCAGGTACCACTGTAGCTTTCTCATATGTAGTCTGGCATGAGGGACCATGATTATGCAGGATGCCATGAAGCCCAAGGCCTGCAGTACTTTCCTTGCTGTTAGTCTGCTCTGTTTTGTTAATGCCAAGAAGTAGAGAGGAAGTTGTTCTTGCTTTTCTGCAGTTAGGAATGCCATCTGTTTTGTTGTGTCCAATTCTGCACCTAAGAAGGTTATTCTTTGGGATGGAATCAGTCTTGATTTTTTCATATTGACTGTATATCCCAGGGCTTGCAGTAAGTAAATGACTCTTTGTAAGTCTTCTGTTAGCTTGTTTTTGTTGTCCGCTTGTATCAGGCAGTCGTCCAGGTATGGATATATTTGGATTCCCTGAAAACTGCAATGAGCGATTACTGATGCCAGGCATTTTGTGAACACTCTGGGCGCAGTAGATAAGCCAAAGGGCAATGCTGAGAATTGATAATGCTCTGATCCTGCAAGAAATCTGAGGTATCTTCTGCAATTTGGTCGTATGGGACCGTGCAGGTATGCCTCCTTGAGATCTAGAGTCACCAGCCAAGACTCCTTGCCCAGAATGGGAAGAAGTTGCTGTAGGGTCAGCATTTTGAATTTTGGAACAATGATGAATGTGTTTAAAGCGGACAGGTCGAGAATAGGCCTCCAATTGTTTTCTTTTCTTGGTACCAGGAAGAGTCTGGAGTAAAATCCCTTTCCTTGTTCCATAGATGGTACCTTTTCCACAGCTCTCATTTCTACTAATTGAGCTATTTGTTTTAGAGCTTCTGTCTTTTGATTTGGTGGTAAGTTTGGCATTCCTCTTTTTGCTGGTAAAGTATGGAAATGAAACCTGTAGCCTTGGTCTATGGTTTGCAAAATCCACTTGTCTCTTGTGATGCAGTGCCAGTTTCTTGAGAATAAGGCTAACTTTCCGCCTAAGGGTGCTGCTATTTGTCCCCTGGTAGGCGGTGCCAGAGCCAAGTCACTGTGATTGTCCTGTCGCAGTGGTAGTAGTTGTGTCTGTGCCTCGTTGGTTGTTACCTTGCCACTGGCGTCCCCTGTAGGCACCTCCTCTGGATTGGTTTCTGCCTCTTGAATGCCTATTCCTGCCTCTCTGTGTTTTAGAGGAGTCTGGAAAGGACCAATTTTTGGAAGGCCAGTTCCTGCTAAACCTTGGAGGCTGAACCTGTAAGAAATCTTTCACTGTTTGTACAGATTTTGCCTTCTCTTCCATTTTCTTCAGTACCTGCTGAGCAGGAGAACCAAATAAATTGACCTTATCCATAGGAGCATCTAACAGTTTTGCTTTAACATGATCCGGCAAGACTTGTTCTTTCAACCATGCATGCCTTCTGATAACTGTGCCAGTCATGGCTGATCTAAAGGAAGCCTCCAGTGCATCATAGCCACATTTTAAAGAATGGTTACTAACCTGCTGAAATGTTATGCACCATTTCAAGAACATATTTCTTATCTAAAGAGTCATCAGAGGACAGTTTCTTAATTAACTGATCAAGCATAAACTCTTGGTATTGGATCATATGAAACTGGCAGTTCAATGCCCTAGCTGAGAGAGTAGCAGAGGTGTATACTTTTTTACCCCATCTCTCTAATGACCTGGATTCCCTTTCAGAGGGGAGGGGATTTTTAACGGAGGTCGAAGCTACTGCCTTAGGCCCCTGGGAGATAGTCTCAGGATCTGCAAAAGGGGCCTTGTATAAATGGTGATGTGTGTCCGGGACCCTGTAGAACCTATCGGGCTTAGCAGGGGCTGGAGGTAAAGTATCAGGAGCAGTGCAAGCATCATTAAATGCATCATCCACAACAGGAAGAACTGGAGGTATAGCTAAAGGCCTATGTTGTGGTAAATGCAAAAAGGTCCTAAGCCTTTTCCTTGAATCTGAAAAGTCTTGCCCCTGCCATTGGAATTGCTCCCTCATGGCATGTAAGGTTTCCCCAAATGAAAATTCCTCTGGTGGAGAGGCAGAAGGAATCGATTCCTCAGCATCGGAGTCTTCATAAGTAGAAAAAGGAGCCTCTGGATGGTCTGTATTGTCTGAATCATCAGAAGAATCATCTGAGGACACTGGCTCAGGGGGCTCTGCTCTAGGTCTCTTTTCTGGAGGAGGTTGAGAGGCCCTGTCTGGATGAGGTTGGGATCCCCTTATTAAAGAGATGAGATCCTCTGCCAGAGTAAGCATTTGGGAACTGGAGCTGGGCCTGTGAGAGGGGGCCTTAACAGGCACAGACTTAGAGGTTTTGGCTGCTTTAGCCCTGGCAAAGGCCTTTATGGACATGGTTGCAGGAGGCCTAGCAGCACCACGTGCAGGGGTTGAAACATCCAAGGGGATGGTGTCTGATAACTCTTGTGAAACCACAGTAGCAGGTTGGATTTCAGAGGCCGATTCAACCAGGTTAGAAGGGGCCTCGGTAGTAGTCATGGATTCGGCTGTAGTTAGAACCGCTTGGTCGGTTTCGGCCGAAACCGAGACACTCGCGGTTTGCTTAACCACGGTTTCGGGCGAAACCGCGGACCGCGAGTGCCGGTCCTTTTCTTTGCGTTTCTTAGCAACTTGGGAAGTCGGAGGATCCGACGGCATAATGTACGTGAAATCTGAGCCGAAAAACTGTTCAGCAAACTCCGACCGACGTCTAAGCGTCCGTCGGTTAAAGGAAGCACAGGCTAAACAAGCTGCTACGTCGTGGTCTGGGCCTAAACAAGGTAAGCAGTAAGAGTGGAAATCTTTATGAGGTATTTGTTTCCCACAAGTTAAACAGTTATTCACTTTTTCTGACATCGGCTGAGGCAAGAAAGAGTCCCCAACGGGTACTTAGCTTTTAGAAGTCTTCAAGTAGTATTCGGTAGTAGTAATCTCTGGATCTGACCGACTGGCACTTGCGAACAGCTTCTGCTTCGGGCGCCACGCGGCAAGAAAGACTGAGGAAAATGGCATCGGCTGATGCCTTTATACCCGAATAACTGCCGCAATGACGTCGGGTGAAGTGCGACACCAGCCGAAGCCAGACCCAGACTTTGGAATCCGGCCGACCGAAGGGCTGCCTGATGACAGGACAACCCATTTGTAAAGACTGCAGATGCATCCTTGAAGGACATCTGCTGTGTGTCGTATGGCCGGAACCAGGTACCCCAAATAACAACTGCAGGACCAATTCTCAGGTAACCACTTGTATGCTTTCCTACCACAACAGTCCTCTACTTTGGTAGTAACTTTACTATGTCCTGGTTCTGGATGAAACATTTTTTTGTCAACTATAATCAGTTTATAGAGGTCAGCATTATGCCTTACTTCATCAGTTGTCCTATGCATTAGTTCAAAAAATGAATCACAGGTTGTGTTGCAATAGGAACCTGTGTTACCAGTTTTATTGTAGCATCTACAGGGAACAGTCACATAGCAATTGCTCCAACCCACTAAACTGTATCATTTTTGTAAAAACACACAGTCCCCTTCTGTCGAACAGGGTTGGGAGGGTGGCCTAATGGTTAAGGTGTTTGCCTTACAAACACAAGGTGCAGGGTTCGAGTCTCACAAGGGATAATTGGCTAGGCTTCCAATGGCTCGCAAGGACAGTTAGCTTAGTACTAACCTATGAACAAGTGCAATGCTACTTTATCTTGTGATGTAACATCTGATGTATCAGAAGCTGTGCAAATCCAACAATTCGAAACAGTGAAGGTCTCAGCATACACATATTTGATTGCCTGGTAAGTGTTGAAATTTGGGTGCCACTCTACGTGCAACTCTCCACGTTTATTCAGTTCAGTTCAGTTTGTGTGGCTGGGAAAAGGAATGGCCACAACAAAAAGATTGTCACTAGTACAGTTAACAGGATGAATATGCAATACTTCTGAGGAAATGGTTGTTCTGCATTCCTGTTTTCTCTGACTCTTCAGAGTAGATTTATTTGGATTTTTCTGGATTCTATCATTTTTGCTTTTGACATGTGATCTTACTCTCTGCCCTAATAGGACCTTCAGCACCAATGGTTTCTTCACTGGGGTTGAGACGGATCAGTCCTATTGATCTGATCCCCCTTTGTAGCCAGACTTTGTGCTGAGGGCCCCGATGCAGAGGTAAGATTTTTGTCCCGTCAAAGTTCTTAACTAGTTTGCAGTGCGTCAGGTGGATCCAAGTGGCTCGCTCTGCGATTTTGACTGCAGTAGGTGTCGAAAGAAGCACCTGGTATGGACCTTCCCACCTTGGTGACGTCCAATTTTTCTTTTTTATGGCCTTTATCCACACCCAGTCCCCTGGGATCACTGCCACTTCCGATGTTTCGGTTTGTTCTTTATAGAAACAGAATTTGTCTGCAACAGATGTTTAGAATTCAACAAATTTCTCATATATTCAGCTAGTGTATAGTCAGCTTCCTGGTCTGCGGGCATGAGAAATTTCCACTGAGGTGTATAATAAGCCCTTCCAAACAGTTTTTCAAAAGGAGTCAATCCTTTTGCAGTTGGAACAGTTCTCATGCTCAACAGTGCCAGGGGCAGACAATACACCCAGTTCTTTCCTGTCTCTGCTATTAATTTTCTTAATTTATTCTTTAATATTCCATTATGCCTCTCAACTAGCCCTGCAGATTGTGGATGGTATGCACAATGATTTTTTAAAGAAATACCAAAATGCTTACTTAACTGCTGTATGGTTTGGTTTACAAAGCGTGTACCGTTGTCACTGTAGATCCTTTCCGGAATGCCGAATCTAGGGATGATTTCTTTGACAAGACCTTTTGCCACTGTGACTGCATCTGGATTTTTGGTTGGAAAAGCTTCCACCTATCTGGAAAACATATCTACAATGACAAGACAATACTTCTTATTTTCACATTTGTTCAATTCTATGAAATCCATACAGATATGGTGGTGTAGGCAAACTCCCTTGCTTGGGCTTTAACGCCCCTTGTGCATGATGTTTGTTACAAATTTGGCACAAACAAAATTTTTAGAGTGGTTTGTAAATCCGTACGTTGTGAACACCTGGTTCACCAGCTGTACCATCCCCCCCTGTTGAGACATGGCACTACCCATGGCTCAAAGCAGCTGCATATCTAAAATTAGATGGTAGTATCGGTTTCCCTTCTTTAGAGATGTACAGCCCCTTTTCGAGAATTGCTCCTCGTTTTACCCATCTTTGTTTTTCAGCTTGCGTAGTGAATGTCTGCATTGTCTTTAACATTTCTAAGTCTAAAATCTCAGAGGGTTGTAGTTCCTTATTTAGAAGAAATACTTCTGAAGCTGCTTGTTTTGCAGCTGTATCAGCTCTCGCATTACCTTTTGAAATCCTATCTTGTTGCTTGGTGTGAGCTGTGCATTTACAAATAACTATTTTCTGAGGTAACTGAATAGATTCTAAAAGATCTAAAATAAACTGTGCATGATTGATAGGTTTGCCAGTAGATGTGATCATTCCTCGGGTTTTCCACTGTTGCGAAAAACATGTACAGTAGAAAAAGCGTACTGGCTGTCAGTAAAAATGTTTACACTTTTACCCTTTGCTAAGGTACATGCCCGTGTCAAGGCAATCAATTCTGCTGCCTGTGCAGATAAGTTGTGTGGTAAAGGTTTTGCTTCTATAATTTCAGTGTCAGAGATTACTGCATATCCTACTAGGTTCTGTCCTGCAGGACCCCCTTTTGCACGATCCATCTACGTAGTATGTCACCTCGGCATCATCCAAGGGGACATCCGTGAGATCTTTTCTAGGTAGTGTCTTTTGCTCAATTACCTGCAGGCAGCGGTGTGGTGTGCCGTCTGCAGGGGTTGGGAGCAAGGTAGAAGGGTTCAAAGTCGTGCATCATTCAATTGTCATGTGAGGTTGGCTCAACAATATGGTCATACAGGAAAGATGCCTAGCAGGGGAAAGATATGCTACTTTCTCTTGCAGTAAAATAATCGTGACTGCATGAGGCACTCTCACAGTGAGAGGGTGGAATAAAACTACTGAGGCCGAAGCCTGTACTGCCATTGCAGCTGCAACTACTGCTTGTACACAGTGAGGTAAGGACCGTGCCACTGGTTCTAGCTATAATGATAGTAAGCAATGGGGCGCTGCTTGTCCCCATGCTGTTGTGTTAACACTGATGTCATATAACCTTGCTTACAATCCACAGTTTGGAAAAAAACGTTTATGGTAGTTTGGTAATCCCAGAACTAATGAGGACGCTATTAATTGTTTCAGTTTGCAGAAAGCAGATTCTGCCTCTGGTGTCCATTGTAACAAATCCTGTGCTGCCATAGGCTTTTTATATATCAGGTCAGTCAGAGGTGCAGATCCCAAGGCATAGCTTGGAATCCAGCTCCGGCAAAATTTGTTGTACCCAGGAAGGACATCATTTCCTTCTTGGTAGTGGGTGTTGGTGCTTGCAAAATTGCTACTTTTCTGTCCTCATCTAATGTTCTACCTTTCTTGGATATTACATTTTCTAGGTATTTGACTTGTTTTTTCCAAAGCTGCAGTTTATTTTTGTTTACCTTATGTCCTTCAGCGGCTAAAAATCGTAACAGCGCTATGGTATCTTCTTTACAATCTTGCTGGGTGGGGGCCGCCAGCAAGATGTCATCAACATAAAATCTGACTGCCTCTTGGTGGGGTAAATCCCGTCAACTTGCTTGCCATTTCTTGTGAGAATATTGTTGGACTTTCACAATACCCCTGTGGTAGTCGCATATATGTATACCTTTTCCTCTGAAATGTGAATGCAAACCAATACTGGCTGTCAGGGTGTATCGGTATCGAAAAGAATGCATTGCTGATATCTACCACAGAAAAATATTTCTGTTGAGGTTTTAAACCATTCAACAGTGTGTGTGGGTCTAGCACTGTAGGTGCCCTTGGTATTACTGTGTCATTTACAGCTTGTAAATCTTGGACCATACGCCATTCTTCATTTGCTTTTTTAACAGGAAATAAGGGTGTGTTACATGGTGAATCGGGAGAATCCACCAGCACCCTTTCCTTAAGTAAAGCTGCTATGATAGGTTTGATTCCTGCCTCTGCATCTATTCTTAAGGGATACTGTCTTTTTTGTGGTCTGAATGCTGACTTTGGCGTGATAGTAACTGGTCCTGCTGTACGAATAAGTCCTACATCTGACTTTCCTGTTGACCAGAGAGTTTCTGGTATATTTTGTAAGGCATTTTCTTCCTCCTTTAATAGGAGTGCTAATCAGCTGTCCTTGCTAGACTGCAAGTGTACAGCTGGGTGGGTCTGAGTTATCCAATTCAACTTCTGCATTTGTATTCCTTGCTCTGATAATTCTAATTCTGTCTGTTTCTCCCATCTCGTGACTTTTTCTCCTAGGTCTGCCCATTCTATGTTTTTGTCCTTGGTTAAGCTAACGTGGTAATCGATTAGATTTATAGAGTGCAAAGAACTCCTGGGGCAATGAACAGCTGGCTACACTGTTCCCTTCTGTGTCCCAGTACAGATTATGTAATATCAATCTGTTTGCATGATTTTTAAACAATTCTTGCTCATATTCCTTATCAGGTCCTGGTGTGTTACAATAATACAGGGTACAGTGCAACAGGCGTTGTTTATCAATGTCAAGGGAGGGGAACTTGCTGATGGCTACATTCATTAATTCTTTGGTCACAGTCCCTGGACCAGTCGTAACCAAGTCCTGGCTGTACCAATAAAACATCTCACCCTCCGATTGCACTGCAAAGGTATCAATTTGTCACTGTGCTTCCATACCCTGCATGGTTGGGACTACTGCTGTACCAAATAGTTGCATAAGGTCTCTACCCAAGAGGTTTACTGGGCATTTTGCAGAAACAATTTTGCTTTTCTGAGTCAATCCTGAAACAGGATCAGTTATTGAAATGTTACGGGAGAGGGGCTCCCGGTACAGCTGTCTATTAGCTGCTTTTACCAGTATGTAATCAGATGACACTGTGTTCTGGCAGTTTGGAGGGATGTATCAGGGTTCATGATGCCCCTGAGTCACACAAGAATTTGACTTTCCTCCCTTCTACCAAGTGTATAACTTCTGGTTTTGTGCCTGCTAAATAGAGCTCCAGGCTCAATAAAGCTAGGTCTAATATTTAATTTTCTTCATTGTCAGTAACTTCCTGCACTTCCTCTATTTCTTGTCACATCCTCTACTCCCTCTATCACATTCTCATTTGTCCTTTCTCCGCTATCCCCTTCTAGTGATTCCTGACTACCATATAGTCAGTCCTCACCCTCCTTGTCTTCCATGGTTGCCTTCTTGTTTTTCCTGCAATCCCTTGCCAAGTGTCCCTTTTTACCGCATTTGAAACATTCACTCCTTTTCTTTCACCCTTCAAAGTCTTCTGATCGCTGATCAGATTGATTGTTTCCCTGTGCATTTTTCTTGCCCTTTTTCCCGGACTGTACTACATAAACTTCTGCTCCATCTTCTACAGAAAATACTTGAGCTTTCTTTTTGCTATTAAAATGCCTTTCGGCATGCCTAGCATATTCAAGTAATGATTGTAACCTGCCTGTACGATGGTCTACCATGTGTTTTGTAATAAAACTGCTTATGGGTGCAATACTGCCTTTTAAAAATGCATTCTTTAACTGCTGTTCATATGGGGAATCTTGTGTTTGATCTTCAGGAACCTGCATTCCACAGTGGTTATTAAAACATTCTAATAATCTGGCATAATACCGGTCAATAGTTTCACCTTCTTGTTGGATGCATTGATTAATGCAAGTCTAGTCTGCCCTAGGCTTCCATTTTTCAGAGATGCGGTCTGTGAGACCTTTTACTCTGTTGTCTAGTTCTGCGCTGCTATGTGGGAGGGGTCTTTGTGCAGCATCACAGGGGATTCCAGTTGCCACTAATCATGTGCCAATCTGGTCCCACAATTTGTCTAACTACTTTTTCTACCTCTTCTCCGTTTAAGTTATAACTCAGCCTCATTCCTTGTAAATCTTCTGAGAACTTTCTAAAATAAACTTTTGGATGGGAAATTCCCTCAGTGGCTTTCCGGATATCTTCCGGAGTCCAAGGTCTATACACTAAAATAGTTGGGTCCTGTCCGTCTTGTCCTGCCTGAGGATTGGGTACTTCAAGTGGACATATTTCTTCTTCACTCATAGATCGTGAATTCTTAACCATTTGATATAACTCAATGCCTTCATTTGAGTTACCTGCCCGTGTTCGAGACCTGGTCCCGATGGGATCTCTAATAAATGGTTTTACTTTTACAATGTCTCTATTTTCAGTGACAACAGGATATCGTGGGGGTGGACTAACTTGTTCACTTGCTTCACATTCTGGTAAGGGAGGCAGAGAGGCCGATGCTATTACTAAGTTATTGTCCTCCTTATCTAAAAACATTGTTTTTGAATAATTGTTCTTTTGTTCCCTACGGTTTACTTCCTCAATCCACCTGTATGCCTGAGGAATTCCTAATTGGCGTTGCTTTTTTTACCCGACCTTTGGAAGCAGTTTTGAGCTGTTTGACAAGTTTGATAAGTGAGGATTTTTCTAATTTTCCATCGAATTCGTACTTATTAACCCATTTTGAATAGTATTTAATATTGTCAATGCGCTGCGACTGCATATATTTTGCGTCTTCGGTTAACAGAGGATTTTGGGGTCTTTTTGTGCAATTATTACCCATTTTGTTCTACCCTTTTTTGATAGTTACGTAACTTCTCTTATTTTTAACGTGGTACCACGAATTTTGTTATAGTCTCTTCAGAATGACTGCCTACCTATTCTGTTTCTCCTGATCTATGACAAGACAGTAATCGTTTCTGTCCCTGATTTGTAAAACACAGTCTTGACAAAAACAATACAAATCTAGTCCCTGATCTAAAACAGAAAAAAGTGGATTCACCTCATCTGAGCCTATGTAATTGATCACCTGGTTCATGGAGACCCGTCCTTCAGTCGCAGATCAGAAAGTGGCTGGCCTCTTTTGTACGACAATTCAGTCGGAGGGCTTTTCAAAGAAGAAGAACCAATTTGGTTTCTTCCCCATACGGTTTCAACCACCTGGCCCATCTGATCCGAGGTGAAGTGAGGGTTCCGGTCCGAAGGACCAATCTGTCAAAGGAAAAAACTTCAAAGACCAATTCACGTAAGGTTCAGGTATGGCACCCTTTATTACTTGCAGCAAGGAGACAAAACATGCAGATACAGGATGAAATGTTACTTTTCTATGGTTGACGTATTTAGACAGCTTTCTGTATTGTTCTACAGAAAATGTTATTTAGATTTCCTGCTGACATGTTCAGATTTAAAACTCACCATATGTTACATAGAAAATGTTACATTTCCTTGCTGACATGACTGGATTACAAAAAACATTTGAGAAAAACAACCTGGCCTTGGGCTTATTTTTAGCCCACTACAAACTTTCTATTCTTCAATTCTGCAGTTCTAATATATATGTGTTACATTTCTAGCTTAGGCACAAGTAATGCTGACTGCGGTTTATACTTTCAAGCAGCCTTTGTTTTCATCATCAATAGCTTCAGCAGCTGTGTACTTTCTTACGGCATAAGCAGAAAATCAATAACTCTTTGTTAAGTCTCATGACACTAGTAGAAATGAAACAATTATTTTCATGACATTAGCAGAAATCAAATGCTTTCCTGTTAATTTCCAAAGCATAAGCAGATCATAGCTGCACATAGGATTGGAATGTCTTTAGCAGCTTGTGCAGATTCATGCAGTGTGAACTGAATAAATCCATTAACCCTTTTGAACCTCGAATGCACTAAGCATGCATATTATTAGTACATATTTTTCTAAGTTTCATACCCTTCAGAAATTTCAGCCTAATGCAATACCTGTTATTCTATCAATTTTCTAAGTTTATAAGAGGAACATTTAGAAATTTTCACTATTTTTGGGCCTTTGTCCCCCCCATTATTTATGGCTTTGTCCAAATTTCTTCCTCTGAGGTTGAGACGTATGAAGACATGTGTTGTGTTCCCATTCCACTACAGACACACAAATTACAAACACCCTGCATCTAACAGAATCAACCCTTCCAGTTTTTGCTAGCAAGATGCATGTCACAGGTAGCAGAAACACAAGCAAGTATAGGGAAGACAGAGTAAAGCAACTTTACTTCTACCATACCTGGTACTACAAAGAGAAAAGAAAAAAATATATATCACGGTGCCAACTGCCAAGGGAATGAGACCCCCCCCCCCCAGCACAGACTATTAAGTATTAGACTTTAATGTCCACGAAGCCAACTAAGTAAGGTCCATCAGTCCTACAAGTCAGCTGTCCAAGCTAACATCCATCTCCTGTCAAGTTTCTTAACTGTACTAAGACATTATGGACAAACACAGCCAAGCTAAAAGCTACACATCAGCAACCCTTCCTTCTTTTTCTGTCTTATCCCAAAAGGTTAAATAATGACAACTTCAGCAGCTTGAAGTTCATTGCCGCTTCCATTTATTTGGGAATGTACATCCATAATTGAAATTTAATAATATACGCACTATGTTTATATGTTATAACTGGAACTATTTTAAGGCAATGGTTGCAGTTCTAGACAAAATTAAACGAGTGACTTCTTTTCCATGTGCCAAGTTGGTAAGATAACATCGGAAAGAGCTCGAGCTTACAGAACACAGCTATGCCAGACACATTGATTCACAAGTGATAACATGAGCGCTGCAGGTTGTGATAGTGAGCAATTAGCAAGGCTCAGGCTGCATTAGATCAGAAGAAAGTGTGTGTGTGATTGTGATTCATAACACTTAAACCATCCTTGTTTTCATGATATGCAAACCCCACACACAGAGAAATTTTATAGGTGCAGATAAATTGTTTTTCATCTTTCATGTAAATTGTTCAATGTGCATGAGAACACTGTTATGCTTTACTGTTAAAGGTACTTTATCACATTTTTCTAGGTATTTTGACAAAAAGAAACGCTATATATATATATATACATATTTGAAAAGTAAAAAGACAATATAGCCCAATGGATTCTAGTTTGCCATCCGCTTCTTTGTTCCATCTGGAAAGCAGTCACTGATCCTTATAAGTAAGAGAAAGGATGCTGCATTGCTACTGCAGACAATGAAGCAGCTCTTAAAAGCAGATATTAAAGCACACTGACCTGGACTGAGGTATGTCAAGGGCTTTTCCTGCGGACCTAAGAGGGGATTACTCAGTATGTCATCATAAGGGGGGCATTAATATCTTGTTAGGTAAACCCAAAGCATACAACTGAATGGAACACCAATGGTAGGAAAAGGGTCTTTGTAGCACTCCTTTGTTATTTGTAATGTTTCCTTTCATGCTGACCTGACTAAAGCAAGAGGCTGTCGTTTTCTATCCACCCACCCCTCATTTGCCCCCCCCAACAACACACATGTACCATTCGGAAATTTAAATCGAGAGAAAATACAGCATGCATTACTGTGCATTTTTATTGTTATAATTGCATTAGATATGAGATTTGAAATGGCAGTGGTCCAAGAAAGCTACAATATGGAAAGTCAGTGGCACTTCTTTCAACCGAAGACAGTGGGTGAATAAAATTGAATGGACATTGCCTGCAGGGCATTTAAGAAAGATGTATTAAATGTACGGTTTATTGTCAGTACAGAGTACTTGCTTGTTTGGGGCAGCTGGCTGGAAAGGAATTGCTTGCCACAGATAACGTCAGGGAACTGTGCCTTGTCCCCAACGTTTCCAAGTGGTTAAATCCTAGTCATTTAATGTATTCTCTAGTGTAGCTAGATGAAAGGTGCTTGGTGTGACATATGGACAGAGGAAGGAGGACAAGGCAATCTGGTGGTGGAATGAGGAAGTACAGGAGAGTATACAGAGAAAGAAGTTGGCAAAGTAGAAGTGGGATTGTCAGAAAGATGAAGAAAGTAGAAAGGAGTATAAGGAGATGAGGTGCATGGCAAAGGCATATGGAGAGTTGTATGAAAGGTTGGACACTAAGGAGGGAGAAAAGGACCTGTACCAACTGGCTAGACAGAGGGACCGAGCTAGGCAGGATGTATGGCAGGTAAGGGTGATAAAGGATAATGAGGGAAACATACTCACAAGTGAGGAGAGTGTGTTGAACAGATGGAAAGAGTACTTTGAGGGGCTGATGAACAAAGAGAAGGAGAGAGAGAGAAGGTTGGATGATGTAAGGATAGTGAATCAGGAAGTGCAACAGATTAGCAAGGAGGAAGTAAGGATAGCAATGAAAAGGATGAAGAATGGAAAGGCTGTTGGTCCAGATGACATACCTGTGGAAGCATGGAGGTGTTTAGGAGAAATGGCAGTGGAATTTTTAACCAGATTGTTTAATGAAATCTTGGAAAGTGAGAGGATGCCTGAGGAGTGGAGAAAGTGTTTTGATACCGATTTTTAAGAATAAGGGTGATGTGCAGAACTGTAATAACTACAGAGGGATAAAACTGATCAGTCACAGCATGAAATTATGGGAAAGAGTAGCAGAAACTAGGTTGAGAAGGGAGGTGATGATTAGTGATCAGCAGTATGGTTTCATGCCAGAAAAGTGCACTACAGATGAGATGTTTGCTCAGAGTGTTGATGGTGAAGTACAGAGAAGGTCAGAAGGAGTTGCATTGTGTCTTTGTGGACTTAGAGAAAGCATATGACAGGGTGCCTAGAGAGGAGTTGTGGTATTGTATGAGGAAGTCAAGAGTGGCAGAGAAGTATGTAAGAGTGGTACAGGATACAAGGGTAGTGTGACAGCGGTGAGATCTGCAGTCAGAGTGACAGATGCGTTTAAGGTGGAGGTGGGATTACATCATGGATCATCTCTGAGCCCTTTCTTATTTGCAGTGGTGATGGACAGGTTGACAGATGAGATCAGACAGGAGTCCCCATGGACTATGATGTTTGCCGATGACATTGTGATATGTAGTGAGAGTAGGGAGCAGGTTGAGTAGACCCTGGAGAGGTGGAGATATGCTCTAGAGGGGAGAGGAATGAAGGTCAGCAGGACTAAGACAATGTGTGTGAATGAAAGGGAGGATAGAGGAATGGTGAGGATCCAGGGAGTAGAGTTGGCAAAGGTGGATGAGTTTAAATATTTGGGATCAACAGTTCAGAATAATGGAGAGTTTGGAACACAGGTGAAGAAGAGAGTACAGGCAGGGTGGAGTGGGTGGAGAAGAGTGTAAGGAGTGATTTGTGACAGACGAGTACCAGTAAGAGTGAAAGGGAAGGTCTACAAGAAGGTAGACCAGCTTCGTTATATGGGTTGGAGATATTGGCATTGACAAAAAGTCAGGAGTCCGAGCTGGATGTGTCAGAGTTAAAGATGTTAAGATTTGCACTGGGTGTGACAAGGGTAGACAGGATTAGGAATAAGTATATTAGAGGGTCAGCTCAGGTTGGACGGTTTGAAAACAAAGCCAGAAAGGTGAGATTGCATTGGCTTGGACATGTGCTGAAGAGGGATGCTAGGTATATTGAGCTAAGGATGAAGCTGCCAGGTAAGAGGAAAAGAGGAAGGCCTAAGCTAAGGTTTATGGATGTGGTGAGAGAGGACATGCAGGTGGTTGGTGTGACAGAGCAAGATGCAGATGACAGGAAGAAATTGATACAGATGATCCGCTGTGGCGAACCCTAATGGAAACAGCCAAAAGAAGAAGCGAGACAAATATATATTTTTTTTATTTTTATTTTACATTTGTTGACCGGGCTAGTCTAGCTGGATACATGTCCATTTTCAGTAGAGGCCCGGGGAGAAAATCTCCAATCTGTGTAATATAACAGTAGTACACAATGATAGACACCATAGAACAGATCAAAACTAAAAAAAAAATAAATTAAAGTATGGGCTAACATTATAGAAACAACAAGACGTGTACACACAGAAAACAAACATTAGTACAGGTTAGCAATATACAAACATGCTAAGAATCATGGATATACTGTATAGTAAATACAGTAGTTGCAGACGCAAGATATACAGATTAAGGGGTTGACAAGGGACAGTAGGCAAAGTGAGATAGATAGAAATTCACTATAGGTTTGTTTAAAAGTTACACACTCAAGGGGAATAGATGACATACATTCAAAGCTATGAAGTGGGTACATGGAGCAGGGGTAAGTTAACAAATTGTAAGTACTACAGGAAGCTTGCAGGCAAAATGAGGCTTGCAAAAATGAAGCATTAAAGAGGCTGAAAGATCAGAAAATCTTGTAAAAGACAAGTAATGCTGAAGAATTTGTTTTAATCTGGGTTAGTGCATGGGCATAGCCATTGTGCTTTAAGGAGTAGTTTTAGTCGCTTTTTGAAGAGTGGTAGTGATGACAATAACTGAAGATTGCTGGGAAGCCTGTTCCAGATTTTCCCTACAGAACTGGAGAAGAGGGAGTCAACCTGCTTTATTAGTGGATTTCTGGATAGTTGTCGGTAATTTATTTGCTGAGCGAAGGGTAGTAAGATTGCTATAGGGGGATAAGAGTACTGAGAATAGGAGTATTATTGGGCTGATAAAGTATCTTATAAGTGATGGTAAGTTGTTGAAATGTTAGCTGATTTTGTAGCTCTAGCCATCCTAGCTGTTTAATATTTAAACAGTGGTGGGTTATAAAAGGTGAGCCTGTGGCAAATCTGGCAATGTTGTTATACCAGGTTGCCAGTTTAGTAAGGTTACTTTTAGAAAGATTGGTATATATAGGTAAGGCATACAAGAGGGTAGAGATGAGGTGGGTATGGGTAATGGTGATTCTGGTTTCAGGGGTTAGGAAAGATTTTATTCTGTACAGAGCGCCAAGTTTTGATAGTCAAGTTGATATGCGAGTCAAAGTTAAATAATTCCTGAAAGTGCACTCCTTTCATGAATGCAGCATGATACAATCCTGAGTCAGGACTCATTTTAGCCAGTGCTATATCTGCAAAAAGCTTGCATCTTTCATAAGTACATTGACATTTCCGTATGAAGACTATATATTGCAGTTGCCCCAACATCTGGCACATTTTCTGGATCTTATATTTGCTATTTAATCTGGGGAAATGAGGCACACTGAGATGGGGAAATTAGTGCTTAACTCAGAAAATGTAAGTAGACTCAGAAACAACTCAGGCAAAATGTAATAACAGTAGGTATGTTGAGGATTAAGTAGTATTGAAAGTGGAGTTGTCCATTTGGCCTTGTCTAACATACATCATACTTGAATCAGTTCTGTAACTTTTATTCTCTAGTTCTCCGATGAGTACCTTCATGTATGCAAGAATAACTATCTTAAAATCTGCAATGATAATATATTCCTTGCCTGGAAAGAAGATAAGAGCGATTGTATCTTAAAATCTGCAATGATAATATATTCCTTGCCTGGAAAGAAGATGATAAGAGCGATTGTGAAGTAATCAGTCTTATAGTATCGTACAGTTCTTGTCCATCAGTAATCTCATCAACCCCTGTTTGATACAATTTAGGAAAAAATGGGAAGATTGTCATGCAACTGTCACCACTTCTCATGATTCGATGCCACTCTCCTATCTTATTCAACAGTTAGGTCTTACTGTTCCAGGTCTTCTCACAAACTCTATGGTCCCATGTATCATGTCTGCTGTTTTGAGTGAGAATGCTGATAGGTCATGTTTATAATATCTGAAAAGCCTAAAAAGTGAATAGATAATCAGTTTAGATTGCAGGATTCTCAATCTCATGGGACCTGTTCATTATTTTTGGCTTGTTGGAAAGCACTGCTCTGGTAACGCGTCTTATTGCCTGCTGCCATAGCGATGACCTCCTTGAATTTAATGTTAAAATGGAGATTACATTGCAGTCATTTAAATGTTCTCGTAGAAGAACATGGCAATATTTACTAATAACTATAAAAAATTAAATGTACATGGAAATGATGATGATGATGACATAAGCATTTAAATGAATTAAGTGTAATCTCCTTCATTTTTTATATGAAATTCAGGGGGGTTGTAGCTATGTCATGAGAAAATCAGACACGTTAATGGAACAGTGTTTTTTTTTTTTTTAATATTTTTATTCATTTCCAAAAACAAGAAAACATGAATGCAGGTTATTTATGACAATGAAGTATTTACAAATTATTTAAAAAGGTAGGCTAAAACCTCTAAACAGATATCAAACATTAAAACCAAAATAAAGTATTTACAAGGGTGTCTATTGATGACATATAATTGACTTTCTATACAATTGTTTCCTGATTATAATATGCTGCAGTCATTATTCTCCAGTATTTCAGTTACTTTTTGCCATGCTACGTATAATGATGTAGTTCTTTCAGTTCTTCCTTTAATAGTGTTCATTTCCAATTGCGATACTGCTGACACCATATTCATGAATTGCTTAAAAGTTGGAGAAGCTTTGGATTTCCAGTTTGATGTAATGTTCTTCCTTGCAATAGCTAGGAGAGTCCATAAGATTACATATTTTGTTCTTGGCACACAGTCGGGTACAGGTGCATTAAACAAAATAATAAGATTTGGAAATCTGGAATTTATCATTGAATACCATTTGCAGAAAATAATTTATTTTATCCCAATATGGTTTAATCAAATGGCATTCGTAGAACATATGTTGCCAGTCTGCTTTTATTGATAAATCACATCTCCAGCAGCCAATATTTTTCTTAAACATAAGTTCCATTTTATGAGGGGTTACATAAGATCTGTGTATGAATTGCCATGTAAAAAGTCTCCAATGTAATGAAAGTGATGTCTGCTTTGGAGAGAGAAGAATTAGTTTATCTCTGTCATTTGGCACATGTCCATTAACTGATGTACAATAATTCCATATTTTGTCATTATTATGCATTTTTATTTTTTTTTGTTTGTTTTATAAATAGATAAGTATCCCTTTCCAGTAATGGGTTGATTCGTTAGTAATATATGTTCTATAAGGTTAGGAACATTTTGTCTTATTGATGGTTGCATTGTTTCTTGTTTGCTTAATATATACTGTCTTAATTCTTGTACATGTAACCACGAACTATCTTCCATATTTAATTTCTGTTTAATCTGGTCTATTGTCAGGTTTTCCAGAGTTTAGCAACTGATGCCAATATATTAATCCCTTTTCTTTAAGTATGTTGACTACTTCCATATTAAATGTTATTATATTACCTTGTGTGTACACTACCGGATATAAAAGAAATGACCATGCTTTAATATCAGGATTGCTATTAATAAGAGTTTGGAAAATTGTAATGTATTTGGAACTTATATTTTTATTCTTATGTATCATCATATATTCCTTCAGCCATAGAAAATTGTTTGGTATGAAATCTGTATACTTATTTGCTACTACAAATCCTGATTTTAACCAGATTCCCTCATGAACTAGCTTCCATTTTGATGTATATTTTGTATTTAGCCATAATGATATTGTTTTAATAATGGATGAATGCAAATATATTTCTATGTCTGGTAAACCTATGCCACCTATATCCCAATCATCTAGATGATACTTCATAGCTATCCTTGTTTTTTTTGGATACCATAGGAATCTTACCATTAAATCATTTAATTGTTTTAGGTGCAATTTAGTTGGTGGCAAAGAACAAGCTTGTATGACAAAGAATTTTTGGAAATATGATAATTTTAATTATATAAAGCCTTTCTTCCATTGAAAAGAAGAACTTATTCCATCTTTGTATTAGATTTTTAATATTATTTAAGGTCTCTTTATAATTTGTTTCAATTGTAGTATCTAGGTTGTTAGTTATTATAATTCCCAAGTATTTAATTATATTATCGGTAGATATATATTTATGGTATTTTTTATTTAGATCTTTTATTAGTATTTATAAGCAATACATTTGTTTTGTTCTCATTAAATTTAAGACTTGAAAAGTTTTGAAAGTTTTGAATTGAGTCCCATAATGCTTTTAAACTGCTATTATTTTTCAAGGTAATTAAAATATCATCAGCAAAAAGTTGAATTTTAAGCTCTAGGCTGTTGTCTAGTTGTATTCCTTCAATATTTTTATCCGTACGTATATTATTTGCTAAGGGTTCAGTGACTAGCGCAAACAATAACGGAGAAAGAGGGCAGCCTTGTTTTGTGCCCTTAGTTATTTTAATAGATTTAGACAGACAAGATCCCAGTTTTATATAAGCCAATGATTTTTCATATAATGATTTTATTAACAAAGTGAAGTTGTTTGAGAAGCCATATTCTTCTAAAACTAACCACAGATAATCCCAGTTCACTGAATCAAATGTGCTATTTATGTCTAAGCTAATAACATTCATTTTGTTTTTTTGTGACATTTATATACTCAATTAAGGAAAGAATTCTTTTAATGTTGTCATAAGTGTTCCTATCTTTTATAAAACCTGTTTGATCCTCCTCTATCAAAAGTGGTAGTAATCGTTTTATTCGAGCAGCATGTATTGCCATAAAAATTTTATAATCTATATTAAGAAGTGAAATGGGTCTGTATGATGAACATTCACTGGGATCTTTATTTTGTTTCAGAATTGGTGATATTAATGTGTACTTCCAAGGAGGAGGAATGTCTTTACCATTTTTAACTGATGTAAAGACATTCAATAACAACAGCAAAGCCTCATTTGATAGTAATTTAAACATTTCTGGGGTGATATTATCTATACCTGGAGCTTTGTTTAATTTTAGCTTATTTACTTCAGCTTTAAGTTCTGTCATTGTTATTTGTTTATCTATTAGTTGTACCTGCTCCTCTAATAACCTAACTTTAACATTGTTTTTGAGAAAAGCTTTCAATGCTGAATGTGTTTCTGTTTTCTCATTTTGATTATTAAGTTTATGAAAAAATAGCCTAAAAGCTTCTAGTATTCCTTCTAAATCAGATTCTTCTTTTTGGTTTCTATATTATGTATTTCCTTGATTTGATTTGTTTTAATAATCTTTTTAGTCCTATTTGCTATTCTCCGTTGGTTTTTAGGGTTCATTGAATAGTAACAGTTTAATTTTTTCTAAGTTGATCATTGTTTTGTGGTGTAGCGTCCGAGTATTTTTTATTAGTATCTTCTAGTTCTTTTATTAAGTTGGTGTTTCCATTTTGAATATCAAGCTTTAAATTATCTACTTTTGACTGTAATTCCATTAATTCCTTATTCCACTGTTTTTGTTTATTTTTATACCATCCCACCAGTCTTCCATATAGGTATGCTTTCAATGCATCCCATATATATATTTCAGATACATCTTTTGTAAGATTGATATCTAGGAATGTTTGTGTCTCTTTAATATAAAATTCCTTAAAATCTTTGAGATTTGTTATGTAAGATGGTATTCTTGTTACTGATATCCTTCTCTTGAAACATAAGTCTATCTCAAACGTTATGGTGTTATGGTCCGAAAATGGACATGAAATTGCCTTGACTTTATTTAATTTAGAGGTTAAATCCTTTATGTACACTATCTAATCTAGAGTATGTATTATGTCTATGGGAAAAATGTGTAAAGAATAGTGAATCTGGGATAGCATACTCATTTATGTCAACTATATTAAAAGTTTCAACAAACTCAGATAACTTTGTTAAAGGTGATCTCTTACGTGTAGTTTTAGTATTTGTGTCAGTTTCTTTTATAATGCAATTGAAATCTCCAGCTATGATTAAATTGCCTTTGGTATATTGTACAATGTCTTCTAAGTGTTGTTTGGCCACTCTAACACCTAGTCCTGGTATCCAATAAATATTCACTAATGTATATATCATTTCATTGATATTGTCACTAGACAAAACATTCCTGAGTTGTCATGGAACGTGTTTATGATTTTAGGCATTAAAGTAGTGTTTTTCCACAAAATTGCTACTCCCCTTCGCTTCTGATTATAGGTGGAACTTACTAGTATTGTATAATTTTTATTGTTTATTTTATTTATGTCTTCCTGTGTAAGGTGTGTTTCCTGTAAAAATACTAGTTGCGCTTCACATAGCTTTAAATATCTATAAAGATTTCCCCTTTTGCAGCTATTTAAACCATTTACATTAAGAGATATACATTTTGCAATTGGATTTATATTAGCTTTGCTTTTATCCATATTCATATACTCGTAACAATGTGTAGATGTGTGTACATGAAGAGAATGACTTGTTCTTTCTTCTTCCAACAGTATTACAATAGATTATAGACACCCAATAAAAGTAAATTACAAGATCATAACTGAGAACAATATAAGATAAACAACCACCAAACCCCTCCATGAGAAAAAACATCTCATCCTTGAATGATCTAATCATTCAAGCGATCTCTCTAAGTCTGTATTTCAGCATCCTCCCCCGGCCCCGCCATATGGTAGTTTTATAATGAAAAGTATCTTATACATCTTTTAAGTATACATGCATCTGTCTTTACAGATTACTTAAATACAGTCTTTATCTATTTTTAATATTTTATAAAACACTAAGGCAACACAACTATACATAGATTTAATACTTAACTATTTGGTTTTGTTTAAATTGTAAAGGAAAATCTTTTATTTTAATATATCTTTTGTGTAGCAATAACGGTTATGTATCTTAAAAATAATATGCTTGCTGTCTATCTCCCTTATAGTGTGAGTGGCATTCATAGGTATCAAATTTATTGTAATGGTCTACCTATATATATATATATATATATATATATATATACACACATACATACACACACATATGCATACATACATAAAACAAAAAAAAATGTTAAGCATTATATGCATCAGTTAACCATGCCACAAGTTGATTAAATCAGAAAGTATCCGTAACAATGAATATAACGTTACATTTGTATTGTCATTTATCAGTAATCTTATAGTTTTCTTTTAATTCAAAAAGTCATATTTTAGTGGTATGAATGCTACTAATTTGTTTTTGGCATTGGTATTATATAGTTTAAGACTATATTTCTTAGCAATTCCTATATATTTATTAGTGCCACTGGCATATTTCATCGCTAGTGTACCACATATGTCATATGTCAAATAGCAACTCATACTCCTTATGATATTACAGGACTTATCTGCAGCGTTATAACTGTAAGGTTGGAAAATATGAGAAGCAAAGTAGGCTTTAAATATGCTATAACACAATTGTTTGGTACTTATTACTGTCAACTCTTCTACATACACAGGAAAAGATAACCTTATATGACCATCAACCATTTTCCTTCATTTTTCTCTTCATCCTTCTAGTCTCCATTTTTAATAAATATTTGTTTCTATTGTGGCTTCTTTGAATTTAGTGAGGGTACTCCATATCATATTATAGATAATATACAACGTTCAAACAGAGAACATGCCCAATATAGAGACATATTCTCAACTCAAGTGGTCCACACCATATATTTATAACACTGCAGTCAGAAATATACTAATGAATATGCAATAACTAGCAGCTTTGCAGCATGTGTGTCTCTAACAAGTACATACCTATAGGATATTAAAAAGAATAGATAGCATGCTCTTGTTTCATAATTAACAAATGCACACAGCCTGGTATTTACTTTCATAGACAGAAATTAGACCTGTTACTTATATGCATATCAGGTACCAACAGCAATATGTTAGTAAATGCCTATGCTATTCAAATCATATTTTAATGCTGATTGATATGAGATGTAGCTGACAATGGCTTTAGCGTTTTTGATGTTATATAATATATATTCAGTATTATAAGTAAAAGTATGTTGCATGTCTATTTGCAATCTAAGGTTCAAGGCTGATCAATTTAGACATACAAGACAATCTCTTTAGCCTTGGTTATATAATGGGAGTTAGTGTCTCTACACAACCATTCATTTTCAGTGACGATGTTCAATATTAATATAACTTGCCTTTAATAAAAGCATACTTATAATTCAGCAGTTCTTTCCTATATATATATATATAAAACAATATCATAAGCAAGACTGAGATTTTTTCTTGCTCATTACTGCTTAATGATTGTGCTACTTGAACAATTTAATATTTACAGAGTATCTTGATAATTAAACAGCAACTCCTTTTTACCCTTAAAATGCCTAACACATAGCTACATTCATGAACCTTAATTGACTTACTATCCTTAAGGTTGAGTACACTAGCTGCAGTGTGTTTACAAATATGTTATATAGTTCCAGTCAAGGACTTAAATATATTAAATTTTTATAAAATTAAGTTAAATTATAGTAATTTACGTGGGTGATCTTATCGGAAAAGATTATAGTAAAGTCTGTATGTGTTAACTATTCATACAGTTTCTTCCAAGTGATATACTTCTTTTTAAGCTTTGTCTACTGTTTGTGTACAATTCAAAATTAATAACAAATATTAGAATATAATAAAACGTCATGTATGTGTTGATACCTTCTAAATTCATTAGGTACTTCAGTGTACTTTTAATATTTGTTAAAACTGTAAAAGCACTTTGCCATCTCATAAATAGTGTGCTGGTTACTTTAAGTAGCTTAGGAGCTGACACCACACCCATATTGTCTTGTTTTAGTGCTGACATCACTCATGACTGTTTACTTTCATTTTGTGCTGTTAGAAGGTTTAACACACTGTAATGGATTCTAACTGAAGAACCTTCATTCAGGGGTGGTAAAATAAGAGTTCCCAGCTTGTGACCATGGCGGGAAGACAACTAAGTGAAGTTTTTAGGGCTTTTTTTAAACTGAACACCAGCTCATTAAACTTCTATTAGTTTTCTTAACATTAACGGCAGATATACAAGCCAAACAGTTGTTAGTCAAAAAGGCACTTTTAGCATCAAAGGATAATTACTTTTCAAGGCACTTTTTGACAGTTATTACTATCAGTTTTTATATATTATGTGTATTAAATACATCAGTTTAGATATTTCATGCAGCTTAGTGTAAATATAAAAAGGAATCATGCTCATTTAAACACACCACATTAATATGTCAGTGTAAATACATCATATTCTATACTAGCAGTAAAAGGCAGGTAATTTATAAATTAACTACCTAAACATCATTTAGAGTTAGAAAAATCATGACTAAGTATTTACACTGTAATAGAGAAAGATAGGTTACCTGGCTTTCTTTAGGGTTGTTTCCTTTAGTTATAAAATGTCCTGCTTATCTTGTATTTATATTGTTTCAAAGACTGACACGTGTAAAGCATGAATGCTTTCAAAGAACTTTTTTGCCTTACAGAGCAAATAGAAGACAATAATGTTTGTGTTTTTCATATGTCTTTTATCGTTTCTTCTTCTTCTTGTCAGCAGTGCTCCATTCATTTTTTTCTAAGTGACGCTTAACCCCAAATTGGGAGAAATCCATTTCTTCCACATTATCCAAGGTTTTATTAGCTGAAAGATAAGAAACTGTTGCTTGCAAAGTGTCAAAAGTTTTAGGACCTTCAGTAAAAATATTTTTATTCTTGCAGGGAACAGCAAGTGGACTTTAAGTTGTCTTTTTTTCAAATCCTTTATCAGAGGGAGACATTCTTTTCTTGCAGTTATAACTCCAGCAGAATAATCATTATCAAATCTGATTATGTTGTCTTTGTATTTAACTGGAGAAGTTGACCATGCTGTTTTTAAAATAAGTTCCTTGTCCTGTGATGAAAAAAACTTTACTATTATTGATCTCGGGTGATTTTTTGATTTGATGGTTGATGAAACAGCTCTTAAGGATCTGTGGGCTCTTTCAATTCCATAAGAAAGAGCTTCAGGCAATTTTAAAACTTCTGGTAACCAGGTAGTAAGGAAAGTCACCATGTTATCTCCCTCTGGTAGCCCATAGATGCGAAGGTTATTTTGTCTGGACCTGTTCTCTAGATCCTCTATTTTATTTTGTAATGAAACATTTTGTTGTGATAAAAAATGTAGCTGAAGATCTTGTTCTGAGAGCCTGCCCTCAGTATCATTTAAGGATCTCTCTGTGTCAGCTATTTGAGACTTCTGTTGTGTCACTATTTCTTGTTGTTGCTGTATTTGTTTTGTAGATCTCTCCTCAAAAGTGTCCAGTTTGGTATTCATGTTGTCAAATTTCACTGACAAGTCTTGTATAGCATTTAATAAAGACTGCATTTCCTTTTTCATCGTCTGGTCCTGTGTGGTATGCTTAGAAAAGCTCATTTTCAGTAGATTCAGATACCTTCCTTCTTGTTTTTGACCGGAAAAATAATGTTTAAAGCCAATTTTTTTGCACTGTAGACTTCTAGTGATATTAGTAGAAGTAATTCAACAAAATAGGTTTGTCTACAATATCTAGTTTTTAAAAATTCCTGTCAGAAATATCTTTTGAGTGCAGAGCTGAGAAAAGATGCTGCCAATCAGTCTACATCCTAGCCATGCCCCTCCGGAACAGTGTTTTAGAGCTATGCAGCTATACTTAATTGCCTGCAACCTACATTTTTTTCTTTTTGTCACCTTTTTTGTAGAACTGTTAAGTCAAGAAAAAGTGACCATTATCTGAAGAAAATGATCAGTAGAAACAGAGCAAATGAAGAGTGAAGAAGTATAAATGTTTGTTAGATAAAGCAGTTTATGTCTTCCAGAAAGCTGACAGGAACACAAGTGAGGGGGTTTATTCACAGTGGGAACTAAATCAAGACTGGGGAAGTGGATGTTCAAAATAATTTAAGTAAAACACTGTGGAAAGTACCGTACGTGACGTTGTCAAGGTGGGTGCTACTTTTGATATCCTAGAGTTGTACCCAAATTTTAAACACTGGGAATGCCCTGTAATAGAACCTGTTGGAGAGAATAATTTGTCTCCCAGAGGTTTCCATACCTTTGGAATGGACTCCTACTTCCTATCAAACAGAGAACCTCACTGGCCCTCTTCAAACACAATCTGGACAGCTGGATGGGTAACCGTACACTCATCCTAGGGGTTACACTTGTTCCCCCTCTTGGACAAAGGTAAGTTTTGCTGATCGTTGAAATAAGGGTAGAAATTGGCTCTGTTTGTAAGGACCCTAAAGCCATTAGCCTAGTAACTTCCTATAATCCTATGAATACTATCAAAATGTCCTTCATCCAGCCTGTGTTTACTATTATATCAGTTGTGTCAAACAAAAGCAAAGGAGTTTCAGTTCTTCCTCTCATCTTATATACAGTAACACTCTCACACTCAAATACGTCACCTGCCAACACATTCAGTAATAATGAAAAAAGCCCACTCATTTGACAGCCCTGCCTTTCACCACATTTAATAAAAATCTCCTTCACACAATTGTTTATCTTATTCACCATCTTTTTTCCACCATATGTTTCCTTGAAATATTCCTCAATTACCTCCATTATAATCTTTTGTTTTGGCCATATTTTCTGACCTTTCCTTTCATGTCTCTGTTTTCTTCCTTAACCATCTTTGCCAGAAAAGGACATACCTCTTTTTCATTCCTTTTTAATCTGTATCGTATAATATCCTTTCTACTCATTCCACTTAACTACCTGATGCTTTTTCCGCAAACAATTCATCACCATTTCCCTCCAAATCATGCATTATTTTCTTATTAATATTTTTCTATTCTTTTCTGCTATTCATCCTATTTTTTGGTATAATATGCATCCTTTATCATTTTGGTTTGAAATCTAACTACCATTCTGTCCAAGATTCAAAGAATCCTCGCATACATAAATGGCCCTTGCAAAATACCCTTTGCTCCCTGAATCACATTTTTCCCACTTAATCTAGTTTCATGGGTTTCTGTAATGCCTTTCCCTTGTGCAATGCTATCCTTATTTTCATTCAGTTCTAACCATACAGCCCCCTTGTCAGCAGCTCTTTTCCAAAATCCTCATCATCTTGTTAAACCTCTCAGGTAAAACAAAATAACCTCTCTGTTCTTAACGCAAACCACTTTTGTACATCTGTTGATAATCTTCCCATACCATATAATTTATTTTAATTTTGTTTTAAATCTTGCCCTTTGTTACCAGTCATTTATAAAGTGTCATTCAAATTTCATCACCACTTTCATAGTTACTATCCCATACTTCCTAATCTCTTCAAATAATTCTCTCTCCTTTATATTTGTACAGGCAGAAATACCTATTAGTTTAGAAACAATTTTCATATCTGACATCCAACATAGTAGCCCTATCTGCCTAATTATGCACAGGTCTAATATTTAATTCTCAAACTACTCATACACAATCTCCCTCCACATCTTTCCTATCCAAACGATATACAACCTACATCCCAATATTTTTCAAACTGAAGTCTATCCTTTACACAAATCTCAATCTTGCATTGCCAGGATATCTCTAACTAGTTTCATACACCATTGCACCACTATTAGCCTTATTAACTCTGTTCACATTTGCAGATAAAGTCCTCACATTATTCCTGTTCACTTTTTTAAACTCTGGGAGAAAGTTTTTTCTTGCAAAGATTGTTCATTGTGGTTGCCATAGAAATGAACCACAATGAACGATCTGTCAAAAAACTAAAATACTAATGTAGGGAGTGGTTGTAAAGTAGGGGAGAAACCTCCTATAGCTCTCAGCCTCTTAGAGCAAGAAATCCAGACAAAGCCTAAAATAAAGGGGAGCAGTTGCTCTGGACAGTAAAATATTTATTTTTGCAATGATCCTTCATTGTGATTACCATAGAAATTAACCACAATGAACGATCACTGTACTAAAGTAGTAAGTTGTTAATGTAGGAAGCAGTGTACAAAGCAATGCCCTCACATTATTCCTGTTCCTTTTTTTTTTTTTTAACTTTTGGAGGAAGTTCTCTCTTACAAAGATCGTTCATTGTGGTTACCATAGAAACTAACCACAAAGAACGATCTCTCTAAAAAACTAAGTTATTCATGTACAAAGCAGGGAGCGAAACCTCACCATACCTTTCAGCCTCTTAGAGCAAGAAACCCAGACAAAGCCTACAATAAAGGGGGGCAGCTGCTCTGGACAGTAAAAGTTTTCTTTTTGCAACGATCCTTCACTGCGATTGCCATAGGAACTAACCACAATGAACGATCGCTGTACTAAAGATGTAAGTTGTTAATGTAGGAAGCAGTGTACAAAGCAATGCCCTCACATTATTCTTGTTCCTTTTTTTAAAACTTTTGGAGGAAGTTCTCTCTTACAAAGATTGTTCATTGTGGTTACCATAGAAACTAACCAAAAAGAACAATCTCTCTTAAAAAAACTGCTATTCATGCACAAACCAGGGAAGAACATCACCATATCTTTCAGTCTCTTAGAACAAGAAATCCAGACAAAAGCCTAAAATAAAGGAAGGGTGCAGCTGCTCTGGACAGCAAAAGTTTTCTTTTTGCAACGATGCCTCAACAATCGCCTCTCAGCCTGTTAGAGCAAGAAATTTGGACAAACCATGAAATAAAGGGGGTACTGTACCTCAGGTACAACTGCTCTGGACAGTACAAGTGTTCTTTTTTACAATGATCGTTCACTGTGGTTACTGTAGAAACGAACCTCAATGAACGATCTGTCTAAAACTAAAACATTAACGCAGGGAGTAGTTGCAAATCAGGGAAGGAACCTTATACCTTTCAGGATCTTAGGTGGCAATAAATCCAGACAAAGCCCAACATAGTGGGAGGTACAACTGTTCCGGACAGTAAAAGTGTTCTTTTTAGGATGACTGCTCATTGTGGTCACTATAGAAACAAACCACAATAAATGGTATTAATGTATGGAGTAGCTGTAAAGCAGGACAATACCTCTCAGCCTCTTAGATCCAGAAATGGGAATGTAAGTGATGTTGTAAAGTGGGTGCGACTTTCTTCAGCTGTAGTGTGGACCCAAATTTTAAACTCTGGGATTGTCCCTTTAAGGCAACATGAGATTCACAAACCGTAGGCTGAGACATATTTTGTTGATATTTTTCTTTTTAGGAGCAACTGGATTTGATTATTCATGAAATCAGGAGGAAAAGCAGCCAGAATAATACGCTGACACTACTGAAGGCTGACTAAAGGCAAAAATAATGTAAAATATAAGCTATGTCCCAACACAGCAAATAGGGCTAAACTACATAACATAGCAAAAACAATCTAGAACGTTCTAAGCCTTGTTCTATAACCTGCATGATGTAGTAAACAAAAGCACAAATTCACAGTACTAAGTAAAATGCATTTGTCCACATTATGACAAAAAATCAAATATATGCCCTTAATCAAATAGAAACCTTTTAAAACATCACAAATTAGCATTTACTTAGAGAGTCCCTTGTCAGAAATGAAAACTTTTCCCACAGAAAAAGATGCAAATAAAGTGATTCACTGTAAAATTTATTTAGTGATAGAAGTTACTATATCAAAGTAGTAAATATCATGTAAATGGAGAAAAATGTGAAAAGCACAGTATTTTCCTGTCAGAACTTCAAAATAAAGTAGATAAACAACAGAAACAATGGGCAGGATTTAAAGCAGTAGTAGGTATACAAACAACACAGTAGTAAGAATTCCCAAAGGACTTAGCAGTAGTAGTAAACAGCAAGTATATCAAAATAAAAAGCGAACACACACACACACACACACATATATATATATATATATTTTTTTTTTTTCTCCCATATTCTTGTGGTTGTGGTGCTGCGGTAGCATTGTTGCCTCACAGTTAGACGTTGCCCATTCGATTCTCACTTGGAGCGTCTTGTGTGGCAACATGCACGAATGGGCGTTAGGTCCGGCAAGCCAGCACATAAAAATCTACTGCCAATCATTAGCGGACTGGAGTTCCGCTGTGGTGACCCCTAACTGGGAAAAAGCCAAGAGACACAAATTCTTGTTTTTTTTCTCTCTCTCCATATATATATATATATTTTTTTTCCCCCCCATATTCTTGTTTTCTCTCTCTATATATATATATATATATATATACATATATCTATATATATATATATATATATATATATATATATATACACACACACACACACATCTATCTATATATATATATATATATATATATATATATATATATATATATACTGTATATGTAGATATACACACAAACATATATTTGTGTGCATGCATGTATATGTACATATTTATTAAAACAGAAAGAAATCAAAAGTATATAATAAAGAGGAAGGAGATTTCCAAATGGGATCTTATCTGAGTCTGGAAGGTGTAATTAACCAATGCAGGCCGTTGAGGAGATTCAACTATGCGACTCCTATAGCTGGCATTAAAAGATGGAACTGACTTCCTGTGATAGGGATTGGGCTTCTCCTGATGGGATGGGTTTAGCTGATCCCCTGTCACAGGATGGAATTCTGGCCTCTAGAAAGCTGACATTGTGGGTTTATGCATGCACAAAGCCCATATGCTACTGAGGTGGTGTGAATGATGAACATATGATGTTTGTAATAGTGCTGGAACTGAACCCCTGACAACCCACCAAAGCATTCTCTAGGTCAGATAATTATCTCATCTCAATACAAAGCAAGTCACAATTCAGGATGTTAAACTCAAATCTTTGAAGGGACAATGAAAACAGTATGAAGCAAAGAGTATCGGTGCATCACACTTCATGACAATAATGACAACTGAAACATTCCAAATAATGTAAATGAAATATTGAAGTCAGTGAATCATTTGAGAATAAATGTCTCCTCATAGTGCTATCAATCTTGCTTTTTGTTGTGCAGTGGTGCCAAGCACAGTTGCATGATTGGAACTATAATAACGTGGCTGAAGTTAAAATCTTCAATTTGTGCCATAAGACATGAAATGCCATTTACCGTCAGTTAACATTTGTGCTTGACGACAAATGCATTCAAATGCTGAAGACCAAAACAGGAAGGTTTGGTTTATGGGCCACTTCTGGCCAAGCGCGTGGTGTGTGAACCTTTTTTTCACCAGATTAAATATGTGAAAAGGGGTTGATAAGATAGTGGTGGAAATGGGGGCAAGCAGATGGCAGGACAATTGGGAAAGAATAAAGGAATGTGCACAGAATGGTGGTGGGAGAGCACTATAGCTATCCACTTCTTCACAACCTGTGCACTTGTACAAATAATTTGATAATCACGAAATTAGAGGTGTATGACAACTTAATAATGGGGGCCAATTGGACCAAATCAGGTAAGTATTACACATACATAAATGCTTTGGAAAGCTCTATATGTAGCATAATCTTTTTTCAAGTTACAGGTGCCCTTTTTATTTTTTTGAGAGAAAGAGGAGTGTTGAGGAAGGTAGGTAGGGTGAGTAGCAGTGTCAGACATACAGGACATACAAGATATACAAAGATGGTGATGGAAACAAACCACTGGGGGACACCATGAGTGGGAAGAGGTAGGGGACTTCAGAGATGCATCTTTGCCCAGCTTGATTACAGCAAGAATCTATCCCTCACACTCAGAACTGTCAGCATTTTCTCCAGTTTCAGACTCCTGGGGCAATATAAGGCAGGGCATCAAATTGGCTCTTTGATGCAGGACTTTTTCTATTCTGCCAATGGAGTCACTGAGGCCCATCTCTTATGTCCGCCACTAGCTCTGTCAGGTCTTCACGGGCAATGTAAATGCCAAGTCCACTAGTGCTACTCCCAGTGGTTACAATTGCACAAGCACCAAGGGCAGAGCTACTTGAAAACAGTTGGGAGTACGTAGTGCAAGAGTTGTGGAGGCAACACTGACAGGATGCGATTCAGAAGTGCTATCTGTCTGTCCTGCCTATAGTGGTGCTGCTGCAGCCACCTGTGAAAGCAGTCTGATTCCCTGTGACTGGTCTTGCTCCCTGTGCTGGTAGTCATTCATGTTGCAGAGGAATTATGGTTCAAATGTCAATTTCATAACAAAAAAGAGACAGAGATACAGTGGAGGAGTGACAACGTAGAAAATATCAATGACAATTTTAATATTTCACATTCCAGCACTATTGCTAGATAGTTTAAGATCTGTCACATCCACATATGAATGTGAAGTTATGCATGTGTGCTGGAATAGGCAGTAATCTAGTCAGCATTATATATATTAGGCCAAGAGTTGTATGATTACTGCATATATACTTTATGCATACCAACTCCTGAAATGCCCAAATTAAATGAATTACAGTGTTATTACATCATAATTGTGGAATAATACATTTCTGGGTATTACACAATAATCACCGCTGCTATAGTACAGATTGTAAGTAAACACCATAAAATTAGATGTTTGAATGAACACTGTTTCAGTAGCCTAAGCTATATGGTTTATATCCTAAAAAGGATATAACAGCTGGCCAGCTTCCAAAGCTTTGGGGCACCTGCCATCTGTCCAAACTGTCTGGTAGCACAAGCTCCTTCAATGTGCCCAAACTATCTAGCAGCTTGAGCCAAGATGATTAAAAGATAAAAGTTTGGGCGCCAAGCCCTTCAGAGCTTTCCTGCCAGCAAGAGAGGGGGGGATAAGCCCTGAAAGGACAATGCTAGGAATAACAAAAAAATAAATGATCACACCCTGACAAACACCACAACAAGAAACAAGAGGAATAGCAGGAGAGATTAGCTACTGCAGCACTGATCATTTGAACATCTACTGGTATGATTAAACTTATTTATACAACTGTACTATGTACATATTGATCCCCTGCTGCCGTAGCCTAAGCTATAAGAGAAGATTACCACAGCTTATAAATTTTGGGTGGAGAAAAGTCCAGGAGCTCAAGGAGAATGGTCCCAGCAAAGCCTGATCTAGACCTAGAAAGGGAATCAGTCTACTAGTGTTTTGTAAATGTATGTACAGAGGACCAAGTTGCTGCTTCTGGAACACTTCTAGAATACAACTCTTTCCAAAAAGCCACAGTTGAAGCCAAGGCCCTGGTTGAATGGGCCTTGACCCTGCCAGTAATAGTTTTGTTGTGCTGAGTATAACTTAGACAACTATTTGAAAACAGTTTGCTTTGACACAGGTTGTCCTTTCTTACCTTCACAAGAATTGAACAACTGATCTGAAGATCTGAAAGATTTAGATCTGTTAACACAGTATCCAAGTTGTCTGTGGATATCCAAGGTGTGAAATATTCTCTCCCTCATTTTTAGGTTCAGGAAAAATGAGATCATAGTTTAGCTTAAAGAAAACTCAAATTCCACTTTAGGCATAAAAGGAAGTGCAGTTGTGACAGTTGGACTTATCATAACAGTAGATGACTGAATGATCACTTCTGCAGTAACCTTAGCTATGTGGGTTATATCCTGACAAAGATATAACAGTTGGCCAGCTCCCAAAGCTTCAGGGTGCCTGCCATGCACCCAAAGTGTCAAAAGATTAAACTGAGCTGACTAAAGGAAAATTTGGGTGCAAAGCCCCTCAGAGCTTTCTTGCCAGCAGAAAGAGGGAGGTTGAGTCAGAAAAGGAATAACAAAAAATAAAAGTCCACACCTTAGCATACAAAATACACCAAAAAACAAGGAGGATGGAAGGAGGGAGTGGCTACGGCAGCAGTGATAATTCAAACATTTACTGCCATGATAAGCTAAACTTACACAACTGTACTACGTTCATCACACTGATCACTGCTTCAGTAGTCTTAGCTGTTTAGATACTGAGAAACCTCAGTGTTCACCCACTGAAAACATTGGCACATTCTGGCAATAGTTTCAAAGAGAAACCCCCCACAGTTTGAATCAGAAAATGAGCTCTCCTGAGTCTGTATCAGCAACTTGAGAGAAAAGAAAAACTATATCTGTCCAAGCATCTTCCTTTTCAAATTCAGAATTCTGAATCTTTTCAGGAAAAGAGGAATCCCTCTTTCACCAGAAACTTCTTTACAAGAAGAATCAAAAGCCTGAATTAAACCCCAAGCCAGACTCAGTAAACTACTCATATCCAATGAAATTTAAAGTAGAGTAGACACATGCTTGGTTTTCTGTTTTTTTTTTTTTAGCAGGAAAAATGGGACAAATCATGTTACTAATGATAGCATCTGGTTCCCCAGGTATGGGTACAGCATTCTGACACAACAGGGAAACCTTCCGTATTCTCTCTCCCAGGACTAATAAGAGTTGCTCTCCCTTGCTCACTGAGGGGACCCCAATAGCCACTGACGACTTGGATGGCCCTGATCCATTGTGGCTGTAGGTGCTACACCTGAAGGATTCATGGCAAAAGATGAGTGATCTGAGGTACAACTGATGGCTACAGCACAGTCAGGCAAACTGCTAGCCTGTTGTGATGAAAAAGTTATGCACGCATCACAATGTTCCATCTGTGTTGTCCATTTTCATTCTTCCTCAACAGGTGGGTTCTGATCCGATCCTTGGATCCAACTTTGCAGTAACTACAGCTAGTGGTAATCATAAAGCTCTCGAGCTTCTCCCTTCTCCACAATGCATCACCCTCTAATATACCTCAGATCTTGTTTGATAAATTAGAATAAGAAATATTACTTTGAATTTCTGGTTACAGATTTCCATTATCTGGAGCTCAATGGTAGGACCAGAGAAGTCCTTAAATCTCTCATTCTTCCAGAAATCATGGTTAAATGGTTGGGGGTTGGTGGGAGAGGAAATGAGGAAGAATGAAAATGAACAACATACATGGAATGTTATGATGAGTACATAACTTCTTTATCTGATGTCAATTTTCATTCATTCCTCAGATGGGACAGAGTCCCCAGCTAGCTGAAGGGTAGACTCTAAGAAAGGATATTCCTGAGAATGGTTGAGCCAAAAGCTGCTCTTCTCCTTGAGACCAGATCTAGTTTGTAATGAGTTATAATGGTATGAGGATTAGCCCAAGCTGTAGCTGCACATATGTCATCCATGGAATGTCTGGATAAAAACACGGATGAAGTTGCCATGGATCTAGTCAAGTGGACTCAAAGGATTTGGTAATGAAATACCCAATTTACTGTAGACAAAAGATAAGAACTCGGTAAGCCATCTTGCGAAAGTTACCTTTGTAACTGATTTACCTAATTTGGCATCCTTAAAGACAAATAGTTGATCAGATTTCCTAAATTTTTTATCCTATGTAAGTAGAAACATAAATGTCTATCAACATCTAACAAGTGCAACATATATATTCTCCTTTGTTTTCAAGTTTTGGAAAGATAGATTAATAGACTGGTTGATATTGGATTCTGACACCATCATAGAAAGGAAAATAAATAGGTTTGTAGTGTTACTCTATCCCTATGAAAAGTCAAGTAGGGATGTTTGGAGGACAATGGTTGACGTTCAGAAATTCTTCTAGCTGAGGTAATGGTCACTAGAAAGATACAATTTTGACCTGGAAAACTAAGATCACATTTTGCTGCTGGTTCAGAGGCCTGCAGTATTAAATTCAAGTCCCATGGTGGAGTAGGGTCTTTATAAGGTGGCCAACAGAAGAGTACCTCTCAAGAAGGCCTTACAAAGCTCAGATGAAGTCAGGGCAGAATTCTCAAATCCAATATTGAAGTTAGAGATTGCTGCCAACTGAACTCAAATGGTCGAGGAACTAGCTCCTTTGTTAAAAATTGTTGCCAAAGATTCAAGGACACTCTGTACAAGGCCTGAAAATGGTCAATATGTTTCTGATGCACTCAAAAAACAAACTTCTTCCATTTACTTCTGTAAAGTTTCCTCGTAGAAGCTTTATGGGAAGATAAAAGTATATGATGAACAGGGGAACAGAACAGAGGCTGTCTGGCTACTAAAGGAAATGGAGAAACCATGCTGCCAGCTTTAGGTTTGAGGTATCCAGATGAATCATGTCCATCTGGTGAGATAGGAGGTCTGGAATTGGATCCAGAATCCAAGGTTGGTAAAATAGATGAGGCCAAAGAAAGGGAACTAAATCTGTTGAGGCCAGTAGGGTGCAATAAGGATGACTCTGCTCTTCAACCTGGCAGCGTTCTATGGAAATTTGGGGATCAAGGGAGTTGGGGGATAAGCACAGAAGAGACTGGGGGGCAATCGTGGAGCAGAGCATCCCTCAGTGATGTTCCTGGTAGGGAGACCATGGCAAAGAAGCTGCTGCATTTGTTTATGGCAGAAGCAAAATGATCACAGCAAGGCTGGCCCCATTGATGAAAAATCATTGCTCCATTTTCTTGTTGAAAGACCACTCAATGAGGTAGTAGAATGGAACTGCTCAGCTTGTCTGCTATCATCTTGGACTTCCCTAGGATATGCAGTGCTATCAGAAAGTGGTTGGAACAGACTGCTCATTGCCTTTTTCTGAGGGCATTTTGGTACAAGGGGTAAGACCTGATTCATCCTTGTTTATGTACCAGACTGCTAACATTTTCTCCATAAAAACTGCAATTGTCCCAGAAGGGAGAGAGTCTTGGAATGCATGCAATGCTAAGAGCACTGCTCTCATTTCTAGGATGTTGATATGCATGTTAGCTTCTCAGGGACCAAATGCCTTGGACTTATTTCCCCAGGAAGTTCCCTCCACCCAATCTGGGATGTGTCCATGTTCACTATAGCCTTGGGCTGAGGGAGAATGAAATGATGGCCTTGAAGAACTTGATTTGATCGGATCCATGACCAAACACACCTTTTGAATGCTTGAGTGATTTTTACTTGGACTGACATGAGTTGATAAAGAATTGACCATTAAGTTGCTAGCATCCATCGAGGAATCATGTGGAATCTTGCTAGAGGAACTAAAATTATGGCCACTGACATTGATCCTAGGGCTTGCAGAATCAACTGTGCTGAAATTGTTGTACTGCAAATTATCTTTTTGATTTGGAATCTGACAGTCTGTACTCTTACAAGAGGAAGACAAGCTGGTACTGATACCATGCTGAAAACAGTTCCTATAAACTCCAGTACCTGAGAAGGTTCTAACTGAGATTTGCTGTAACTTATGGTAAATTCCTAGAAGGGAGAAAGCTTGAAGTATCTGATCTCTTGCTCTTATGAATAGATGCTTGGTGAGGGCAGTAATGAGTCAGTCGTCTAAATACAGAAACACCCAGAATCCCCACAGTCTCAAGTGAACTGCTACCACTGCCATACATTTGGTAAACACCTTGGGGGCTGTGGTGAGGCCAAAAAGCAGGGCTCTGAACTGGTAATGACTGGCTCCCAGCTGGAAGTGTAAGTACCTTCTGGCCTGTTATGTGATAGACCTTCAAGATGTATAGTAATCGGGCACATCCAATTGTCCTTGTCCAAAAAGGGCAAATTGGACTGAACCATGACCATGCAAAACTGTGTGTGTCAACCTAATTTGTTCAAGTTGCTGAGATCCGAAATGGGTCTCCAGGTCCCTGTTTTCTTTGGCACTAAGGAATCTTGAGTAAGTTCTGGATTGTATCTGGTCTGGTGGAACCTCTTGGATGACTTATTTATTAGCAGCTTTTGTATTTCTGGTGCTGCTGTTTTCCTCTGATTGGGTGCAACATTAGGAAACTTGCATTAGGATGTAGGTGGAAGGGAAAGGGGAATTATATAACCTCTGGAGGTAATCTTCTGCACCCACAAATCTTTAGTGAAGTTTAGCCAGGCTCTCTGGTACAGAGATAAATGACCCCCTTATTTCCTCCAGTGGGGGACAATCAATCGGGCCTCCTTTTAGGAGCACTGGTAGGGCCTGTCAGAGAAAGGATCCCTGGATCCTTGGTTCTGCGGGCCACCACTGCTGCATGGGCAGCATCTTCCATTTGAGTTTGCTCCTCTGCGTTTGGGGTAAGTATCTCCATGTGGATTTTGGTTGTGACCATGGGGTTTTTTTTAACCACATTTTTGTCCTCCCTGTTGGTTCCTACAGAAGGACCTTTGAGGGGTTGGAAAATGTACTTCTACTGCAGAGACAGTTTCTCTCCTGCTCACACCTGGAGTATGTGTCTTTCCCTTTGGTGTCAAATAAAGAGGTCAGTTAAAAGAAATATTGATGAAAGAGGACTTAAAGGGCTCTGCAAAGTCACATAAGTGCATCCATGCTTACCTCCTAATAGAAATGCCTGAACCTGCTCCTGCTGCCCTTGAGGTACCTCAGCTGCATGAGAGATAAGCCTCATGGATGCATCTGAGATAGACCGAAGGGTTGCCAACTGTGAGGCAACAGGAGACTGAGTCTCAGCAATAATGGTCCCAGAAAGGTGTTTTGACAGTTCCTTAATCAAATCCCTCTGTAGTCTTGTAAAGTGTGCCATGTAGTTCAATGACCTGACAGCAAAATATTGGCTCCAAAGTTCTGTCTCTGACTTCATCCACCAAGTTAGGTCTTGCATCGATTTGTTATTCGATGGTTTGGATACCATTGGGTTAATAAGAGCCACTGTAGGGGTCTCATGTGAAGCCTTGCACGGGGTACTATTGATATTGATGCTGCCATTGAACTTAACAGCTGCAGGACCTCTTGAGCTGAAACCATGTTTTGGCAGAGTATCACTTAGAGCTGGATCCTTAGTCTTTGTAACCTGTGATCAGGGAGAGAGATTAAGCAAGAACGGGTATTGAAAATCACCCCTATAAATTCCAAAGATTGGGTTGGAGTCAGATTGGATTTCTTACAGTTTATAGAGATTCCCAGAAGATTTGCCAAAGAGAGGGTGTAATACAAGGCTGCTACCAGTAGGTGCTCGGTGGGGGTGGTAAGGAGCCAATCATCTAAATATGCAAACATGCGGAATCTTTGTTGTCTCAAGTGAGCTGTTACTACTGCCATGCACTTGAACACTCTGGGGGCTGTAGAGAGTCCAAAGGGCAGAGAGCAGAATTGGTAATGATTGGCTCCCAACTGGAAGTGAAGAAACCTTCTGGAGCTTTTGCCCATTTTGATGTGGTAATACACATCCTGAAGGTCTATCAAGCACATCCAATTGCCTTCCTCCAGAAAGGGGAGGATGGAATGAATTGTGACCATCCGGAATTTTGTTTGGGTGACAAGCTTGTTTAAACTGCTGAGGTCCAAAATTGGTCTCCAGTCCCGTCTTTTTTGGCACCAAAAAGAATCTTGAGTAGAATCCAGATCCAATTTGGCCTGGTGGGACTTTTGGGGTGACTCCTTTTTGATGCAGCTTTTCTATCTGTAGAGCTGCTTCTTCCCTTGAACTGGGTGGAACGTCAGGAATTTGTTTTGGTGGCTTTGGGTAGGAATCAAATAGAATTTTGTAACCTCTGGCTATCTTCTGCACCCAAAAATTGGTGGTAATTAATAGCCAGACATTGTGGTTCAGAGAAAGACATCCCCTGTTTCCAGAAGAAAAGCAATCAGGCCACTCTTCAGAAGCACTGGTAGGGTTGTCCAGAGAATGAATCTCTGGAACCCTGATTATACAGAGCCCTTCTACCTCTGTAGGGGCATCTTCCAGAAGAATTGCCCTCCCTCTGCTTCTGGGGGTGAACTCACCATGTGTGCCATGAAAAGGACCCTGTGACTTTTTGTGCCACAATTTTCCACTTCTCTGGTTCCTGGATAAGGAACACTGAGGAGCAGAAAAACATACACCAACAGCAGACAGGGTCTTGCCATCCTGCTCACATCTGACTAGCATGTCCTTTACTTTAGGGCCAAACAAGGAAGCCACTTCCACTGGAGAATTAAGGAAGGAAGACTTAAAAGGATCCGCAAAGTCACAAAGGTGCATCCAGGCATGATATTTCATAAGTACACCTGAACCCGCAGCTCTTGCCACCCCTTCAGTTGCATGTGAAAGTAACCTCGTGGATGAATTAAGACATTGATTCCAGGGTTGCTAGCTGTGAGGCCATCTTGTCATTTACCTCGTCAGACACCTGTCCTGTTAAGAGTGCCAGACAGTTCAGAGATTATGTCTCTCTGAAGTCTGATGAAATGTGCCAGGTAGTTCAAGGACCAAACTGCAAAGGTTGATGAAGCAGAAACATGCTTCCCTAATCTGTCCACTGCTTGGGACTCTGTTAGGTGGGTGAACAGTGTCTCTCTCCTCGGTGAGCTCTTTCTTTGTGGCCACTACCGCCACCATTGCATCTACTGGTAAACCCTTGGACCAATGTGGGTTTTCTTCAGGGGGAGAGAGAATCCTGTCTGGTCTCTGTGGGATTGCCTCAACAGAGTCAGGGGTTCTTCCAGGCACGCTGCACAACAAGCTGAACTAGCTTGTCTGCAGATGGGGTCATCCAAGAGGTAGGTGGCCGAGCGTAGGAACACAGATTCCTTGGAGCAAGGGTTTTTGAGCTTCAATCACCCCTCTGTTTCAATATCTCAAGGATGTCTCCAAAGGAAACCGCTTCAGGGGGTGATCGTGGGGACCCTTCCTCTTCATTGTAATCCATATCTTCTGTAAGGGACTCCTCAGGGGAGTCCACATGCTTCCTCTTGTATGATTTCTTCCTTGGAACTTCCTCAGCGGGAGGTTCTGAGAAGGACCCAGAGGAAAGGGCACCCTAAAATAGGGTCTCCTGGGGCTCTCATTCTTGATGTCCTGGGACAGTGGCCTAGGACAGCTGCAGCTCAGGGGGAGGACACAGTTGGAGTTCCAATGCTGCAGGCTTGCCTACAGAGGCAAGGGCCCAATCCATTGCTTGGAACGCAGGGTCACCCAAAGAGGGGTGGGAGCCGGGAACAGAGAAGGACAACCTTAGAACCAAGGTCACACTTCACTCCGTTGAGTCCACTCCCACTAATGGAGCCTCAAGAGGGACCGGTACCGACAGGGCTCCTGGCACCATCGATGGCACCGTAGACAGGGTCACAACCGAACCCAGTACAGAGGAACCTGTAGTCCAATCCTGGGTCTGAGGAAGACCTAGTGCCGAAGGCCAAAGGGTCAGCTCCAGGGACAAAGTGAGATCCACTATTGGCACTGAAGCTGTGTGGGTGCTGAAAGAGGCATCGGTGTTGTGAGCTTTGAAACCTGGAAGGAGGTCAAGGAGGAAAGTAAGATGGAGTCTGTGAAGCAATATTTCCAAGTCCAAGAAGGGATTGGGTTTTTGAATTTGCAGGAATCTCCCTGGCTGTCAGCAGCTGGTCCACAAGGCACACGTCTAATTTGAAGTGGCTCCTGGTGGATCTCATGGATATCCCTGATGGGGGCTCTGGCCACTCTAAGAAAGCGTTATATACCAGCCCGAAGAAAGGATCCACTGATGTGGAATATCGGGTCTGTGCTTGAGTGTCTAATGGCACCACCATCTTGAGACGATCGAGAGAGGGGTGTCCACCTGAGTGGGTGGTACCACTGGAAGGCTTGGTGCAGAGATTAGCATGGAAGTTAAAATCTGTGATTTAGGCATAGTTGGTGCCGTAAACTGTGTCGGTGCTGAAGGAGGCGGCGCTGACGATACTACTGTAGTAGACTGTACCAAAGTCGGTGCCATAGAAGATGGTTTCTAGTCTGGAAACAGAAAGTTTCACCTTTTTAGGTTTAGGTTGTCTCTCCTTCTCACCAGAGGGTGAGGAGGGAACTGAATGTGGCCTCTCTTTCCTAGGAGGGGGTGAACCCTCCAACAGAGGGAGAGCCTCTGAAAAGGGTGATTTAAGAAGGCCCTTTAGTATCAACTTATTCTTTCTTTCATTCAAGGTACAAGAACTAAAACCCTGACAAATAGAGCAAGGCGGTTGAACAGCGAGATGAGACACTCCCAAACAATACACACAGTCATGAGTGACACCATTCGTCATTTTTCTCCCAAACGTCAGACACTGTTTGAAGCCTGAAGTGCCCTTTTTTTCAGACATGTTAAATTACAAGTACTACTAAAGGCAGAGCAAAAAACAAGTAAATAAAATATTAATATTATATAAACAGTTAGGGCAAAGAACCAGAAGGAAAAGTACCAACAATGGTACTAGAAGATTACCACAGCAGGTAGGGAAGAAGGGAGTGTACCAGCAATGGTACAAAGCTTACCAAAGGCAGTTTGACAGGAAAGTTATGAAAGAGAGGGTAGAAACTTAGCGATAGTTTTAAAATGGTAGAAACAAACAAAATAACAGTTGAATAAAGGTATCAAGACTTTCCAATATGCAATATATATAAAAAAAATATAAGACTTGGCTGAGAGCTGGCTTCAACGCGGCTTTACAGCTATGTGGCAAACAAGATCTGAGGTAACAGGGAGAAGGTTACTAGAGGTAAAAGCTTAGCTCAAGAGTTTTTGGCTGGCACGAGCTTGGTAATAAGGCCGACTCAGTTCCGAGGACGGAACTAATAACCCATCAGTGATGAATGGAATGAAGATTAACAGCATCATATCTTGCATTAGGATGAAGGTGGAAGGGAAAAGGGAATTATATAACCTCTGGAGGTAATCTTCTGCATCCTCAAATCTTTAGTGAAGTTTAGCCAGGCTCTCTGGTGCAGAGATAAATGGCCCCTGATTTCCTCCAGTGGGGGACAATTGGGCCTCCTTTCAAGAGCACTGATAGGGTCTGTCAGAGAAAGAATCCCTGGATCCTTGGTTCTGCAGGCCACCCCTGCTGTATGGGCAGCATCTTCCATTTGAGTTCTCCCCTCTGCCTTTGGGGGAAGTATCTCCATGTGGATTTTGGAAGGGACCAAGGGGATTTTTGAAGCACATTTTTGTCCCCCCTGTTGATCCCTACAGAAGGACCTTTAAAGGGTCGGAAAACATACTCCCACTGCAGAGACAGTCTTTCTGTCCTGCTTACACAGAGTGTGTGTACTTCCCTTTGGGGTCAAATAAAGAGGTCAGTCAAAAGAAGCACTGATGAAAGAGGACTTAAAGGGATCTGCAAAGTCACACAAGTGCATCCAGGCTTACCTCCTAATGTAAATGCCTGAACCTGCTGCCCTTGAGGTACCTCAGCTGCATGAGTGATAAGCCTCATGGATGCATTTGAGATAGACTGAAGGGTTGCCAACTGTGAGGCAACAGGAGACTGAGCCTCAGCAATAATGGTCCTAGAAAGGAGTTAAACAGTTCCTTAATCAAATCCCTCCTCTGCAGTCTTGTAAAGTGTGCCCTGTAGTTCAGTGACTTGAGTGCAAAAGTCACTGAAGCATAGACATGCTTCTCAAACCTGTCCAAAGCCATAGACCCTTGTTAGGGGGATGGACAGTGGAACTCTGTTCCACAAGTTCCTTCTCAGTGGCCATCACCACAACCATAGCATCTACAGGTTCTCCCTTACTCCAAAACTCCTTTACTGCAGGTGTTACCAGAATCTAATCCAGGATCTTGGGGATAGGTTAAATAGAGTCAGGCTCCGGCTACTCCTGCTTAGAGATCAAATCAATGAGCCCATCCATTGGCGGAGTTACCCTGGAGGTAGACGCCCCAGATCCAAATGCCTCCAGGAATACAAGACTCCTCCAGAGAAGGACTGCTGGAAAACCAATCACCCCTTTGTTTAAGGATCTCTAGGATGTCTCCAAATGAGACGTCTTCAGGTGGTGATCTTGGGGATCCTTCCACTTCGTCAAAATCAGTATCTTCAGTGACAGATTTCTGAGAGGAATCTAAGTGCCTCCTTTTGTACTTTCTCTTCCAATGTACCTCTTTGGTGGGATGCTCCAGAGAAGCATCAGAAGAGATGGTGATACCCTGCTGGGTAGCTTGAAGAGTTTGGACTGGCTGTCCCTGTGGATTCAAATGCTGAGGCTCAAGGCAGAGAGACATACAAGATGCTGAAGGGAGATCTGATGGGAGGAGAGACCATCTATCCTGATGCAACAGAGAAAACTCTCTCTACCAAAAGCAGAATGTCCTGGGAAGAAGGAAGCTGATGGAGCCAAGAAGCCATGCTTCCATCCCATCAGCTCTGTCTGCCCTGAAGGTATTCCACCCAAGATGGAGGCTAAGCTGTCCAATGCTGAGGCTCTGAGGGGCAGAGATGGCTCTGACAACTTTGGAGTCAACTCCAATACCTCTGATACAGCAGGGATGCTATGGCTCCAAGAGTCATTCAGCTATTAACTTGTCAGAGTCGGACCACTCAGAAATCATTGGAACAGAGGATATAAATATCCCAGATGGTCTCAGCAAACTCAGATCCAAGAACTCCGAAACAGACTGCCAGATTGGAGAAGGAGCAAATTGTGGAGGGGTCAAGAAAACCAAGGCTTTCTGACCTGAAGGGATAGGAGCCGGGAGAACACCCACATCTGTGCCCAGAGAAATATTATCATCCTATCACATCAGCTTTGGTGAGACTCCTGTAAGAAAGAAAGGAGGATAAAGGAGATTCTGAATGCCATCTTTCCAAAAACAGAGATGGGACCCTATATGGCACTGGGTCAATGGTTGGTGAATATTGAATTCTTGGAAGAAGCCTTGGGTCTGACATTCGGATCCAAAGTTTTTGGAGAACTGGAAAGTGGCTTTGAAACAAAAGCCTTCGGATCCCTCTTATGCTTCTTTTTAGGAGGTTCCATCAATGACTGAGTAGAAGATCCAGATGGTCTCAGAGACTTTCTTGAAGTCTCCGAAAAATATAATTTTGGAGGGTTGATCCCCAATACTTGCTTCTGAAAAGGCAGAAGGTAAAAACCCTTTTAAAATCAATGTGTTCTTGCAATCCGAAATAGTCTGCAGGTTAATATTCTTACAAATAGAAAGATCTATGCTCAAGTGGCCAGGGTCCAGGCAGTACACTCAAATTATGTGCGTCTGAGACGGGAAGTGTATGACCACATTTCTGGCATTTTTTGAACCCCAAAGGGCCTTTTTCAGACATCTTTAAATATAGAAAGAAAAATATAGATAGAAAAGACCTGTTTTTTTTTTTTTTTTTTTTTTTTAAATAAGGACAAGGAAAATAATGGCAAGAGAAGAAAAAATACCAACAATGGTATGCAAGAGTATACTGAAATGTGTAAAAAAGTATAGAAAAGTTAAATAGAAAAAAGGGTGATTACATATTAAATATCAGTAATAGTATGAAAAATAAATACGAATGGAAAAATAGCCAAGAAAAATATCTAAAAAATAAGCTTGAGAGCTCAGATGACCATGTCTATTTCATGAAAGTGGGAAATGAGATCTGAGGTATGTTAGGGTTTGGTGCACTATGAACAGGTAAGGGAGAAGCTTGAGAGATTTATGGTTACCATGAGCTACACTAATGGCCGAGTGAGATCAGAGGATTGGATTTGAACCCAACTGCTGAGGAATGAATGAAAACTGACACCACCAGATAATGCTGTTTGCATATCTTTTTCTTTTTGTGGATGGAAGGCCAATTGTGGGAAAAACAGACTGTTCCATGGTCAAGCTAAAAATGGTGCCTTTCCCAGAGAAAGCAAGCAGCAAGTGCTGGTCAAAAAACAAGTATTTAACATGTTGCCAACCCTACAGATTAAAACAATTTCTCCAGAGGAAACAAATGTTTTATAATTACTATAAACAACTTTTAAACTTACAGGAAAGAAGAATGCTCCTGTTTAAAAGTACAGTCTGATGGCAGTTCATTAAAACCGAAACTACAAGCTTTCAAATAACTTTCCTGAAGAGGAAAGTACTAATAATAAATTAAAAATAAATATTGGAAGTTATCTGACCCACAAGGGAACTTATCAGCCCAGCAAAGGAACAGCACAAGCCAATCGCCAATCCTTGAAAGCATCCAAGGAGAGAAATCTTCAGTGACAGTAAAGCTATGAAAGTCTTGGCTCCGAAACTTTTCTTTTATTCAGCTTATCTCAAGCCGCTATAATGTTTGGGTGCATTGATGGTGCCCTGAAGCTTTGGAAGCTAGCCATCTGTCATATGTTTGGCAAGATATAATGTATATAGCTTACACTAGACTAGCAGAGATCAGTATGAAGAACATCACACAGCTAGGCTGATTTAAACTTTGACTAATGTAATGTTGCAAGAGCTATTCAAGAAGGCATGTATGTTTATTATACATAGTTTGTGCCTATTCATTTATGACTGTCAGGCAATTACAGACTGATGCCCTTAGTATTGATAACATTATGGTAATTTCTGATCTATTATATAATGGCTATCATTCATATTCACCCAATACCTCTCTGTGGCATTGTGGCCTCTCATTATACACCTTCTTCCATTCTCTCTTCAGAAGCTATGTAGAACAGAAAATAAGTGAAAAAATTATGCACACATTTCTCTTTTGGCAAGCCATCCTATTCTATAGGCTAGTAATGGGGTCATTATACTTGCACAACTGAGGTGGCTCATTGGTTTTAAAATATTCTTCCCACCGATGAAGAAGGTCCTGCCTGTGCCTTTTTATGTCACTGTAATGTGATGAGACTGTTCACCAGTGCATGGAATGTCACACTCACTGGTGACAGCCTTGACCAAGCTTTTCCAAGCCTCAGCCTTGTATATGAATAACAGTTATGTACTGACCATAACTTGGTATCTGTGTTATCTGTAGTCACCATTCATCACGTTAGGGTCTTGTATCCGACATTGGATCTGAGCCGGCATACTTTAGACAACAACTTAGCTCAAGCTCCTCCCCTCTTCTGCCCTCTAACCCCTCAGATTGAGTTTGCACTAGAGAAAGACAGACAGACAGAAATATTTGCCACCAAAGGTCCCCAACATCCTGCTAATCCTTCAGGAAGGGGGCTGGAGAGTGGGACCATGATGAATGGTGCCTACAGATAACACAAATACCAAGTTATGGTGAGTACATAACTATTAATCTGATATTTTCTTAGTCACCATTTCTCACGTTAGGGTCAGAGTCCCCAGCTACCTAAAATCCTGGATGAGATCAAGGAAGTACATCCCAAAGAACCATGAAGCCAAAGGAAGCCATTCCTCTAGAAACCAAATCCAACTTATAGTGGGAGATAAATGTAAAAGGTAAAGACCACATTGCTGCTGCACAAATGTTATCAAAGATTGGTGTGCTATGAATACAGCTGAAGTAGCCACCGCCCTAGTGGAATGAGCCTTAACTGGACCAGACAAAGGAACATCACTCGAGGAATAAATGAAGGAAATGCATTGGGAGATCCAGTGGGAAACAGAAATCTTTGACACTCCTTGGCCCTTTCCGTTTGCAGAAAAAGCCACAAACAACTGGTCTGAATGGCAAAAGACCTTAGTTCTATGCAGATAGAAATGGAGCTGACGATGAACATCTAATGTCTGTAAAATATATTCCCCCTTATTGGAATAGTTAGGGAAGAAAACTGGAAGTTGGATACATTGATTGAGATTAGCCTCCGAAGCCTTAGGCATAAAGGAGGGATTAGGCTTCAGAGCTACTCTGTCTTTATGGAATATTAAATAAGGCGGCTTAATAGTAACAGTCTGCAACTCAGATACTCTTTTAGCTGAAGTAACAACCACTAATAAAAAGGGCAGTTTTCCAAGAAAGAAATTTTAGATCATAGGATCAGCAGGTTCGAAAGGGGGGTTTGTTAATGACTGCAGCACCAAGGAAAGGTCCCACGGGGGAGAAGGGTCCTTGACGGAGGGGGGGGGGGGCTATAACAGAAACACACCTTTCAAAAAGGCTTTGCAGAGCTGAGAAGAAAAGGTGGGGTTGTTGCTAAGATGAAAATTGGAAACTGCTGCCAATTAAACCTTGATCGTAGAAAAACTGGCCCCCTCCTCGAAGAGAGAAGTCAGGAAAAGAAGAATCTCAGGAATGGAAGCTGAAAAGAGAGAGATTACTATTCTTTGTCCAGATGGAGAATCTTTTCCACTTACTACTATATACTTTCATGGAAGATTTCTGGTAAGCAAGGATAATGTCCTTCACTGGCGAAGCTAGCCTGGACTTGGCCAAGATCACTGGAAGTGGACAAACCACACTGTCTGATGAAGGGTTTGCAGATTCAGAAGCGGAAGTAGGGACAGATGGGATATCAGATCCCGAGACGGATCGAGTACCCAAGGAGGGTTCTTCAGATGAGACTGTAGGAGGGGTAACCACACCTGCTGAGGCCAGAAGAGGGCAATGAGGATCAACTGTGTCCTGAGGCATCTGGCTTTCTGAAGAACTCTGGAAATTAAGGGCAACAGGATAAAGGCATAAAGGAGACCCGGAGGGCAATCGTGAGTGTGTCCCTGGGGGAGTCCCTCTCTGGAGGGATCAACGCAAAGAAATTGCTGCATTTGTGATTGAGAGGGGATGCAAACAGATCCCAGCTCAGCTGACCCCACCAACGGGAAATCTGCTTCGCCATTACAGGATTCAGGAACCACTTGTGAGGGGTCAGAATAGCCCTGCTCAGTTTGTCCGCCAGCACGTTGGATGCTCCAGGAAATGTGTGCTGCAATAAGAAACTACCCCAAGAACATTGCCCATTCCAAAACCCTTATGGCCTTGCGACAAAACAGATAAGAATATGTGCCCCCTTGCTTATGTACCACACAACAGCCATGTTATCTGATAAAATTGCAATCGTCCCCAGAGGGAGGCAATCCTGAAAGGCCTTGCAATGATAAAAGGACTGCTCTCATAGGTTCATAGGTTGGTACTAGGCTATCGACCCTAGGGCCTATACAAGCCTAGTCATAACAGTTCCCTGGCTATTATTTACTGGTCCCCTGTCTAACAGGGTGAGTGACATGATCCCTGGGGTGAATTTCCTAGCTCCCTTCCAATCGTCAAGGTTCTTTTTGAAGACAGCCAAAGAGGCGCTCAGCTTGACATGTATAGGCAGTCTATTCCAGAGTATGGGGAGTATCTGGGTCAGGAACCTATCCCTCCAGCATGTTTTGTTAATTGTGATGACCAGGTTTAGATCCCTGGAGCATGTGGCTCTGAGGGATTGGGATTTCTTTAAGTGTAGCATGTCCAACAGCTCTGGGTTTGACATGGCCTTGTATGTTAAGCAGAGATCACCTCTGAGCAGGCGATATGCGACAGAGTATAGCTGGAGTTTTTTTAGATGGTCAGCACAGGGCATCTGCTTTAGGCTTGTGATTCTTTTAGTGAGGTATTTCTGTGGCCTTTTCAGTTGTTGCAGAGGTCTAGTGAGGTACATACCAAATGGGGCGTTATACTCTATAATGGGTCTAATGAGGGATAAGTATAGTGGGACAATGACCTCCTTTTTTCTGGATGAAAAGCCCTTAATGATGAGGTGTGCCACATAGGATTTCCTGACTGTTGTGGTGATGTGGTTATCGAAGGAGAGAGTGTACTGCCACTTATGTGGTAATTCATGGGTACATGGGTTTTCCCAAAGGGGATAACTATACATTTCTTGGCAATGAGCTTGAGCCCATGGCTCTGGCACCAAGCATCTGTTTCTGTAAGGCCCTTTTGTAGAATATCCACATCATTTTGGGATTCAGTAATGGCTCCCAGTTTGCAGTCATCTGCGAACTTTGTTAGCCAGAGTCCCTTAGTGTTGGCCTGTACTTCAGAGAAGTAGATGCCAAACAAGAGTGGTCCCAGGACTGAACCCTGAGGTACTCCGCCTTTCACTTGTCTGGAGCTGGATTTTGAGTCGGCTACTTTAACAGTGTGGGTTCTGTCAGTAAGCCAGTTGGCAACCCATTGAGTGACACAGGGATTAATGCCCAGCTTAGTAAGTTTATCTATGATTCCAGAGTGGGGGATGGTGTCGAAGGCCTTGGCGAGGTCCAGATAGGCTGTGTGGACCGCCTTGCCCTCATCCACAGCTCAGGATACTGATCCGCCTTGCCCTCATCCACAGCTCAGGATACTGATTTGAAGAAGTCAATCAGGTTGAGGAGACAAGATCGGCCCTTTACAAAACCAAACTGGGTGGGGCCCAGTGTCTGAAGGTTGCCAATGTCTTTGTTTATAAGTTCCATGATAATGCATTCCATGGCTTTGCAGATCAGGCTTGTCAGACTGATGGGACAATAGTTCCCGGGGATCCAAGGTGGATCCCCCCCTTGTGGAGTGGGATAACTGTAGCTGTGCGCCACTCATTGGGCATAAACCCTGAGGTGAGGTTATGACTAAACATGACACTTGTGAGGTGCCAGTTCATTTTGTAGTTCATGTAGTACACAGCCCGGGATGTTATCTGGTCCCTTGGATGCTGTATTCTTAGCTTTGTAGAGTGTTTTTTACCTGTGTGACCATGATTACCAGAATTTGGCAATCTTTTGGTATTGAGCTGGATCCTTTAGGGGGTGAGAGGGGAATGAAGTTGGCACTGAATCGATCTGCCAGGATATTGGCAATATCTTTGGGATCAGTGTATTTAATGCCATTCTGTTGTAGCTCAGAATAGATCTGAGCATTGCCATTTAGATTCTTGACATAACTATAGAATGCCTTGTGGTTGTCCTTGGAATCTTTGGCAATTTTATTTTTGTAACTAGCTTTGGAGGATTTTATGAAGGATCTCAGTTTCTTACTGAGGCTGGTAAGGGGAGTATTTTGCATCCTGGGATTTTCCTCTTTTCTGCAACAGTTTCTTCCTTCTGTTGTATAGTTTGTTTATGGCAGGGGACCACCAGATTGGCTTCTTTTTTTTGGGGAGAGCATCTTGGTTCTATTTGGAATGGCATGATTCATGCATGAGCGGATGTGCCTGTACAGTGCCTTAGTGTAGGATTCAGCAGTCGAACTTTCAGTTCTCGTCTGCATGGGTGTCCTGATGTTTGCCACTTCTGACTTAAGTAGCATAAAGTTAGCTTTGAATAAGTTTTTTATGGAGGTTTCCCTACTGGGGGGTGGGGGTGGGATGTGGACATCAAGGGTGATTAGCTTATGGTCAGACCTGACCAACGAGGGGGTGACCACTGGCATGGAGCATCAATCTCCCATGTTGGTAATGACCAGGTCTAGGATATTTGAGCCCTTGGTGGGACTATGGATTAGTTGATCCAGGCCATTGGAATTTATGAATTCCAGGAACCATTGGGCTAAGGTGTTGGTGCCCGAGTAGTAAAGTTACCAACCATGAATCCTTGCCCAGCATTGGTAGTAACTGTTGATGGGTGAGCATCTTGAATTTGGGAATCACCAAAAAAGTATTTAGAATAGATAGATCCAGAATAGGGTCCCAGGTGCCCCCTTTCTTGGGTACCAGAAAAGTCGTGAATAAAAACCTAGACCTGCCTGATTTGCAGGAACTGACTCTATAGCCCCCATAGTCAGTAAAGAAATTAGTTTCTACCTCTGCCCTGAGAGACCTGGGTATGTCCGGGTACCCTTGTAAAACAGGGAAGGTGTGAAAGTAAAACCTGTAACCTTGGTTTACTATATTGAGCACCCATTTGTCTGTGATGGTAGACCATACCTCTGCAAACCTGGCTAACATCCCCCCAAAGGAAACCCAGGGTCCACAAGAGGTAGGCACAAGGCAGCCGGGAGTCATTGAGAATGTTTGCTTTGGGGAGCTGGCTTAGAACTCCCCAATTTAGCAGAAGAATGCCATTGCTTAGCCCTTTGAAGGGCAGAAGGCTGCCCTCTGGAAGATCTGAAACCCCTAGAGGCCTAGAGCGACCCTGCTTGTCAGGATCAGGGAAAGACCAATTCTTAGGATATGCCTACTAAACAGAGAAGGCTGAACCTGAAGGAAATCTTACAGCTTGCATAGATTTTGCCTTATCCTCCCAACTTCTTCAGTACCTCCTCAGCCTTATTACCAAAAAGATTGTCGTCGTGCAAAGGAACATCCAGCAATTTAGACTTAACAGGTTCAGAAAGAGGCTGCTCCCTGAGCCAAGCATGTCTTCTAATTATAGAACCAGTAGCTCCTGCTCTGCAGGAAGCCTCCAAAGTGTCAGAACCACAATGAAATGAATGCTTATTATCTCAAGTGGCAGAATTCAGTAAGTCTTGCAAATAGCCTCCAAAGTACGCTGCTGATACGTAAGCATGTGAAAAAGACAATTCATGGATCTGATGGCAAGAGGTGCAGAGGTATAGACTTTTTTACCCCACCTGTCCAAGGCCCTAGATTATCAGAAGGCACACGTTTTTTAGCAATAGTAGCCTTAACACCCTTGGGGCCTTGAAATAATTTCTGGATCAGCAGTAGGATTTTTAAAAAGGAATTGAGATTCAGGAACCCTATAATACCCATCTGGTTTTCTGGGGGCAGGAGGAACAGAGTTAGGAGTTAAAGAATTTCCATGAAAACCATCCACAACTTCCAAAACTGGAGGTATAGCCAGAGGCTTATGCTAAGGCAAATACAAAAATCTTTTAGACTGTGGAAAACCCTGAGATTCCCATTTAAAATACTGTAAAGGTATTCAAAGTATCCCCAAAGGAAAAATCTTCTGGAGGGGAGGCAGAAGTGATAGAGTCCTCAGCATCAGAATCCTCAAAGCCAAGAAAAAAGGTGAGAATGTCCTTCACCAGCAGACATACTGGAAATCTGATGTTTTGTCTCGGATAATTCCCTAGCCCTTTTTGAAGGGGGGATGAGAGCCCCTAAATCAGGGAAAGATCAGCCATCTTTACCAACTGGAACTGAGGCACAGGAGGGGAGGCAGATGCCTGCTTGTGAGTAGGTTTGCGGCTGGAAGGTTTATTGGCAATCCAGAGGGACTTGGGAGGCCTAGCAACTGCAGAAGTCTGAACTAATGTAGTCTGTCTGGTTTTGGTCTCATGTCGAAAAGAGGAGGTGTCAGAAGCCGGTGCCTGCAAAGTGGCTCTGGACCCATCTGAGGTGGCGGCAGGCAGAGGTCTGCAGACGAAATAGCAGCTTGCGGCATGGAGGACTCTGTAAAGGTCTTGGCAGAGGCTTGCGGTTGAAAATCTGCGGACCGCAAGGGCTGCGAAAGCACCTCACTGCCACTGTGCTGACGACCAATTTCACCGGTGCGTTGCTGGCAGATTTAACCCTAGGCCTTTTGCGGTCCTTGCCTTTGTGTTCCCTAGGTATATCCTAAGTCGGGAGACCAGAAGACACCATACCGATGAACTTATGCCAGACTCCTAAATGCTTATACAAAATCTTCGCTCTACGGCGTATGGTACGCGGGTTAAAGGAAGCACAGAGATCGCAGTTAGGGACACCGTGCACAAGGCCCAAACAAGTTATACAATAGGAATGGAAATCTCAGTGCGGAATCTGTTTTCCACAGGCAAGGCAGTTATTAACTTTATCTGACACTCGTTAAAGCAAGAAAAGAGGATCCCCAATGGTGTACTTATCTGAAGGAGTCTTCAACTTGGTAGTCGGAAAGCAAAACGAAGGTAAACGGCCGACCGGCACTAGTGCGAATTGCATCTGCTTCAGGCTCCGCAGCAAGAAAGACTAAGAAAATGGCGTTGGCTGCCTCCCTTTATACCGGACGTTCTGACATCAGTTTTACAACTGGCGGCAGCCGATGTCATATACCAAGGACTCCGGTATTTGGACCGACTTGAGGGCTACAGGGAATCGGATAACCCATATGTGAGGACTGAAACAGTGAAACAGGAACATGTTCTGTTCCTTTCAAAAGGCTTTGCATAGGCTTGTGAGAAGTTCATGAAGACCCATTTTTAATGGAATGGAAATTCAATATGGCTGCTAGTTGCACCTTAACTGTAGCTGCTCCTTCATTAAAAAGCTGTGCTAAGAAATCCACAACTTATGAATAGCAGTGAAGGGGTCTATGCCACGACTTGGCCCAAAAAATAAATCATTTCCAATTACTGTGATAAATTTGTGGGTGGAGGGTTTGAGAAACTAAAGGTGTCGGACAAGGGGAGAGAGAGAAGGGATTGCCTAGCTAAGACCAGAACTGGAGCAGTCAAGCTGTCAATTTGAGATTGTGCAGATTCAGATAAAAAGTACAGTTTTGTACCTACCATAAATGTAGATGTTCGAGGATCCCCATTGCTGCAGTCCTTACTATTGGGTAGTCCGCTGTCCCAGTCGGCCCGAATACCAGAGTATAAGGCTGACGTCGGTCAGGGCGCATTAGACTGACGTCAGTACGTCAGGGTACTAATGCGCATGACCGACGTCATATCCTCAGTCTTTTCTTGCCCCAGATGTCAGAAGACCCTAAAAAGACAAGGCCCAAAATACCTGCACCAAAAATATGTACAAAATATACAAGAATATATACAAAAATATCAGCAGGTAACCTCACCTACACAACCACCCCTAAACACAGAGGGGAAGGAGGGAGGGTAAATTGGACTGCAGCAATGGGGATCCTCGAACATCTACATTTATGGTAGGTACAAAACTGTACTATGTTCTTCGTTCCCCATTGCTGCAGTCCTTACTATTGGGTAGAATCCCAAAGCAGAGGTAAGGGAGGCTGGCAAATCATAAAGAAGCAGGAGCTGACAACATGCCTTGCAAAACAGCTGTGGCAAAACCAGCCCTAGACCTAGAGTAGATAGGAAGGTGATAATGCTTAGAGAAAGTATGCACTGAACTCCAAGTAGCTGCTTCCAAAATATCCTTAGTTGCCACCCCCCTTAGAAATGCTGTTGAAGTGGCAGTAGCTCTAGTGGAATGTGGCCTAATCCCAGCTGGAATCTCCTTGCCATGATGGGAATAACAAAATGCAATGCAAAAGCCAATCCACCTAGAAATAGTTTGTTTTGACACAGGCTTGCCCTGCGAACTCAAAGCAAAAGAAACAAACAACTGCTGAGACTGCCTAAAATCCTTAGTCCTGCTTAAATAATAACGCAATTGCTTGTGTACATCTAAAGTGTGCAAAATCTTTTCCCCTTTATTTTGGGGGTCTGCATAAAAAGTAGGCAAATGAATAGTTTGGTTTAAAGCCACACTAGAAACCACCTTAGGCATAAAGGAAGGATTAGTACGTAATGATACCCTATCCTTATGGAAAATCAAAAAGGCTCTACTGCCATAAGGGCCTGCAACTCAGACACCCTTCTTGCAGAAGTAATAGCCAACAGAAAAGCAGTCTTCCATGACAAGTATTTCAATTCAGCAGTAGCCGCAGGCTCAAAAGGTTGTAGAGTAAGTTTTTCCAACACAAAATTGAGGTCCCAAGCAGGAGTAGGAGCTCTACGTGGGGGTCTTATATTCTTTGCCCCTCTAAGAAACTGCTTGAACAAAGGATGCGAAAACAATGGTGGGTCACAATCATAGTGAGCTGAAATTGCTGCAGCATGAATCTTAATGGAAGAGAAGGACAAACCTTTGTCCAATAACTCAGTAAGATATTGAAGAGCCACACTCAAATTAGGCTCAGAAATCTCCAAATTCTTTGCTGTACTCCAAAATAAAAATCTCTTCCATTTTTCTGCGTACACTTTCCTTGTACTAGGTCTTCCAGCTTCCATAATCACATTTAAAACTTGTTGAGGAAGTTGAGACCTGCTGTGTTTCAACACAGAATATGCCAGGCTGTTAGATGAAGAGAGTGAAGCTTGACATTGAGCAGATGACCGTCCTTCTGAGATAACAGATGAGGAATCAGAGGTAAAGGCCATGGAGGCTTCCTTACCAGACTCCGTAGTAGTGGGTACCAGTGTTGCCGAGGCCAATCTGGAGCTATCAAAATCATCCTTGGCCTGTCTTGTCTGACCTTTAATAGTACCTTTGGAAGAAGAGGCAGAGGAGGAAAGGCATACACATGAAGGTTTTTCCAACTGAAAGACAGAGCATCCACTTTCCAAGCTGTGTGATGAAACCCCTTTGTGCAATACTTTGGCAGCTGGTGGTGTAGTGGAGAAGCGAACAGATCTATGTCTGGAGTTCCCCATGACACTGTCAATTGTTGAAATACATGAAGATCCAGTTTCCACTCGTGGGGATCCATGATTTGTCTGCTTAACACATCTGCTAAGGAGTTCTGTGCTCCCGGCAGAAACCTTGCCTGAAGAGTTAGTTGCAAGCTTAGCGCAGTCTCCCATAAAATCATTGCTTGCCTGCATAGAGGATAAGAATGTGTTCCCCTTGTTTGTTGATGTACCACATGACAGTTGTGTTGTCTGTTAGAATCAACACCTGCCCTGGAAGAAGTAACTCCTTGAAAGCCATTAATGCAAACTGGACTGCTAACATCTCCTTCATGTTGATATGTAGATGCTGTAGTCTGGCAGGCCACTTGTCTTGTATCCACTTTCCATTTAGATGAGCTCCCCAAGCAATGTCCGAGGCATCTGTCGTTAAAATCTGACTCGCCTCTGGCCGGGTCACAGAGAGTCCCTTGTTTAGGTGACATTCCTGAGCCCACCACAAAAATTCTTTTGAAGGCAAGGTATTATTTGAATGACAGTGTCCAAATCCTGGCAGTGCTGTGTCCATACATTTTGAGATACCATTGTAGCTTCCTCATATGCAGTTTGGCATTGGGAAGCACCAGAATACAAGATGCCATGAACCCTAATGCTTGAAGGACTGTCCTTGCAGTCAGCACGGACTGATGAGATAGTTGATGGAAGTAAAGTGATAGACTCTTTTGTTTGTCCGGGGTTAAAAAGGCCATCTGGGCTGCTGTATTCAGTCTCACACCCAGAAAGCACATGTCTTGAGAGGGTACTAGACTGGACTTTATTTCGTTCACAGAATACCCTAGGCATCTTAGCACTGCTATAACAAATTCCAGATGCTGTAGAAGGTCTTCCTTTTCTTGAGCCAGAATCAGGCAGTCGTCCAAGTAAGGATAGATTTGAATTCCTTGTAGCCTGAAGTAAGCTATCACTGGAGCCAGAACCTTTGTGAATACTCTGGGCGCAGTAGATAAGCCAAAGGGCAATGCAGAGAACTGATAATGAGAATTTCCAGCTCGAAACCGCAGATACTTCCTGCAACTTAGCCTTATAGGCACATGAAGGTAAGCTTCCTTGAGATCTAAAGTTACCATCCAGTGATCTTTGCCCAGCAGAGGTAAAAGCTGTTGTAACGTCAACATCTTGAACTTGGGAATGTCCAGATAAGTGTTGAGGAGAGATAAATCCAAAATTGGTCTCCACGTGTTCCCCTTCTTTGGTACTAGGAACAGGCGAGAATAAAATCCTAGGCCCCTTTCTGATACAGGAACTGGCTGAATGGCCCCATCTGGAGTAACTGAGAAATTTGCTTGTGAGCCTCTTTTCTTTGTGGAGGAGGAACGTCTGGCATGCCTTTGAAAGGAGGCATTGTATGGAAATAAAACCTGTAACCGTGGTGAATGATATCCAACACCCATCTGTCTTGAGTAATTAAATCCCAATTTCCTTTGAAAAGAGACAGTCTTCCTCCCAAAGGAGCTACCAGACGAGAATCTACTGGTAGCTGAAAAGGCAGGTCATTGGGTCTGTTTACGAAAGGACTGACCCCTGCCCTCACCAGAAGTCTGAGCAGGTGAACTCCCTGTTCTAGGCCTAAAAGAACCTTGAGCTCTGCCCCTACCACGTCTAGACCTACCCCTAGACTGGGAATCATAAGCAGGATATGTCCACCCCTTAGCAGGCCAATTTCTACTAAACTGGTGGCTGCACCTGCAAAAAATCTTTAACAGTTTGCATAGACTTAGCTTTGTCCTCCATTTTCTTTAAAACTGCTTCCACAGGCGAACCAAACAACACATCAGACTGTAAAGGAGCATCCAAAATCCTTGTCTTAACATGCTCAGCTAAATTCTGATCCCTCAACCAGGCATGCCTGCGAAGAACAGAACTAGTGGCAGCCACCCTCGAGGAGGCCTGTACAGCATCAAAACCACATTGCAAAGAATGCTTACCCACTTGTTCAGACACATGAACCAAATCCAGCAACTCTTTACACTCAATACCTTCCGCCAAAGCATCCACCTTAGATTTCAATTGTGAAAGATAATTTTGATATTTTAGCATGTGAAACTGACAATTCAACGCTCTCATGGCTAGAGTGGAAGAAGTATACACTTTCTTTCCCCACCTATCCAAAGCCCTTGCCTCTTTATCAGTGGGAACAGGATTTTTAACCACAGAGGCCTTAACACCTTTAGGCCCCTGAGAAACAGTTTCTGGGTCCGCCCTAGGACTCTTAAACAAATACTTATGAGCTTCAGGCACCCTATAGTACCTATCGGGTTTAACAGGAGCAGGAGGCAAAGAGTCAGGGTTCAGGGAAGCCTCTGCAAAACATCTTCCACCACATTCAACACAGGAGGTATAGCTAAGGGCCTATGCTGGGGTAAAACAAGAATTCCCTAAGCCTTTTCCTGGAATCAGAGTAATCCTGGCCTTCCCATTTAAAGTGCTCCCTCATGGAATGCAGAGTCTCTGAAAATGAGAAATCCTCAGGAGGAGAAGCTGTAGGAGTGGAATCATCCACATCAGAATCAGAATAAGGAGGATACTCCTGCAAATCTTCCCCAGAAGACTCAGAAGCCTCTGAACACTGTTCAAAACTATCAAACTCGGTTCCATCCTGTGCCTCTTATCAGGAGGGCATAGAACCTCTAATCATAGTAATCAAATCTTCTGCCATTTTAAGCATATGTTTCTTAGGTACAGAACCCGAAATGCTAGGAGAAGCCCCCACTGAAGCTGAACTTGGCCTACCTCTCAAAGAAGTTTTGGCAACAGAAGGAGAGGCTCTAACAACCTTGGGAAGAGAGGGAAGAACAGTTACCTGAGAAGCCCCCTCAGCCTGGCCTACCTCCTGAGAAGGCACATCCTGTAACAGCAAAGTTTCAGCCTGAGACTCCATAGAAACTCCTGGCAAAACCTCTGGCTCCACTGAACCTTCTAAAGAACCGACGTCCGGGACTGCCGGTTCATCAACCCTAGGCTTCGCTGTTTTGTCCTTGCGCTTCTTGGGCGAAGCGGCGTCGGAGCATCCGACGGCATTTTATAATTGCAACGCTTCCCAAACACTAACCTGGCACAGTCTAACCTCCTCTTAATAGTGCGTTTGTTAAACCTAGCACAAGAGCGGCATCCAACAACGTCGTGCTCAGGCCCTAAACAAGGTATACACAAGGTATGGTAATCCCTATGAGGTATCTGTTTCCCACAAGAAATACAGTTATTCACTTTTTCTGACATCCGGTTAAATACTGAGGCAAGAAAAAACCAAAATGTTCCCCAACGGGGTACTTAGCCAACTCTGATTCGGTCTGAAACTCCGGTTTCGGAAATATTTCAGAACGCCAACCTGCACTCGCAAAACTGCTTCTGCATCGGACCATGCGGCAAAAAAGACTGAGGATATGACGTCGGTCATGCGCATTAGTACCTTGACGTACTGACGTCAGTCTAATGCGCCCTGACCGACGTCAGCCTTATACTCTGGTATTCGGGCCGACTGGGACAGCGGACTACCCAATAGTAAGGACTGCAGCAATGGGGAACGAAGAACATCTATTCATTAGGTGTAACAGGGTATCTGGAACTGGGTCCAGAAGAGACGGCCACAGGAAAGGGAACCAAATCTGTTGAGGCCAGTAGGGTGCAATTAGGATCATCATCCTGGTTAACTGACTAGCTTCCCGTTAGAAAGCTGGGAACAGGGTGGGGAAAGCATACAGATGTCCCAGGGGCCAATCATGGAAATTTCTTTTTTTACTGACTTGAGTTTGCCGAGATCCAGAACAGGTCTCCAGTCTCGTTTTCTTTGGGACTAAAAAGAACCTTGAGTAAGTTCCAGATTCCTTTTGGTCTAGTGGGACTTCTTGGACAACTTGTCTTGCAGCTTTTGCAATTGAATGGCTGCCTGTTCCCATTGAGTGGGTAGGACGTTCAGGATCCTTTTGATTACGGGAAGGGGTTGGGGAAAAAGGGATAAGATGACCCCTGGATATGATGCTCTGCACCCATTTGTCATTTGTTATTCTTAGCCAGACATGTAGGTGAAGAGACAGTAGTCCCCTGATTGCCTCTGGGGCAAAGTAATAGGGCTTCCCTTCAGGAGTGGTGGAAAGTTTTCCACAGAACAATTCTCTGGAGCCCTGGCTTTGCAGACCCCATCTCCTGGAGGGTGGTAACTTCTATTATTGATCCCCCCCTCTGCCTCTGGTGGAACTCTCACCACACATGCCCTGGAAAGAATCCTGCAATTTTCTGAACCACATCTTTCCGTTGCCTTAGAGTATGGTCTTTGAAGCGTGGAAAAACATATGCCCACAACAGACCATCTTACCTTCCTGTTCACACCCGGGCAGAGTCTCACTTTGCTCCTTTTGATGGCTCATGCTGTTTTGGGCCTATTCAGACAGAAAGGCTCCACAAAATCACAAAGGCACATCCAGGCCTACCTTCTCACAGAGATGCATGAACCTGCTGCCATGCAAGTTCCATCTGCTGCACAGGAAATGAGACACATGGAAGCATTAGGAAGAATGTAGGGTGGTGAGCTGGGAGGTCTCATGACCCTTCAGCTACTGCTCCTTCAAGGGAATCAAAGTTCTGATCAGATCCCTTTGCAACCTAGTAAAATGAGCCAGGTAATTTAGGGCAGTTGATGAAGATATGCTTCCACACCTATCCATTGTCCTAGAAGCTCTATTAGGAGGATGGATAGTGGAACTAGTCTCAGGGGTTGCTACTGCCGCCATAACCATGGCATGGCACCACAAAGTACAGTTGTGTACACTTACCATAAATGTAGATGTTCGAGTGTATTCACTGTTGCAGTCATTACATTTGGGTAATCTGCTGGCAGGTTGCCCTCAGTCGGCCTGAATAAAGTCTTGGGTCCTGTGTCAGTTCTGTCTCCTCTTCCATAACATCAGGTTGCCAGGGGTATAAAACATGCAGCAGACGCCATTTGATTCAGTTTTTCTTGCCCCAGATGTTATGTGTCCCCCAAATGGGGAGCAAAAATAATATATATATATATATATATATATATATATATATATATATATATATATATATATATATATATATATACATACACACACACACAAATACACACACAAATACACACACAAATACACACACAAATACACACACACACACAAATACACAGAAATATATGGAAATGCACTTTTAGCAACATAAACTTTACCTTCATCTAAAAGCAAATACACCACACAGGCTTTAGAATATAGTGAAGGAAAGAGTGGGTAACCCGGACTGCAACAGTGAATACACTCGAACATCTACATTTATGGTAAGTGTACACAACTGTATTATGTTCTTCGTGTTTCACTATTGCAGTCATTACATTTTATTTATTTAATTTACATTTGTTGACCGGGCTAGTCTAGCTGGAGACATGTCCATTTTCAGTAGAGGCCCGGGGAGAAAAGCTCCAAGAATCATACAGATTTTTTACAAAGTTAAAAACAGGAGTTATACAGATAATAGAGATAGCAATATTACAAAATAATTTTTTTTCTTCTTTCTCTTCAAATAGTACAAATTGGTGTTACCATGGTCATTTTGTAAGGTACAGAGTAGAATTAACATGGTCATTTTGTAAGGGACTGAGGTATGATGTAGATATATACTTGTAAGATATATGCAATAACGTAGTTTATTGATACATAAAAGGTAGCTAGTAAGGGATGAGGTGGGATAAGTGAATATGAGAAGATTTAGTCAGGGTTAGTACCTAGTACAGGTACATAGCCAGTGATTGTTAAGGTAGAGTTTCAAATTCCTTTTGAAAAGTGAGAGAGAAGTTTGAGATGTGATTTCAGAGGGAAGTTTATTCCAAAGTTTTCCTACAGAGTTAGAGAACAAAGACTCACCTGCTGTGTTGTTGGGTTTAGTAGTATTGATCAGTATTTTGTTAGAGGAGCGTAGAGATGTGAGGTTTTTATAAGGTGTAATGAGGCTAGAGAGTACTGGAATATTGTTAGGTAGATATAGAGTCTTATGGGCTATTATAAGCTGGTGATATTGAAGCTGATTAAGAAATTCAAGCCAGTTTAATTGTTTAAGATTTAGACAGTGATGGGTTCTGTAAGGAATGCCTGTAGCAAATCTAGCATTATTATAGGAAGTAGTTAGTTTCCTAAAGTTGTTTTTTGAGAGATTAGTATAAATGGGAGAGGCGTAAAGCAGGGTGGATATTAGGTGGGTTCTGGCTATAGCAGTCTTAGCTGCTGGTGTAAGATAAGGTTTAATTCTGTAGAGGGATCCCAGTTTTTTGTTGACTGACTTTATTGTAGTGTTTATCTGAGTATCAAAGTTTAGACTGTTGTCTATTGTTATTCCTAGAAGTTTAGTGGTAGGGTCAGGAGAGATAAGAGTACCATTGTTAGAAGTGAGACGGAAAGGTAAAGATGTGGACTTTTGGGTTGGTGAGAAGAGTAGCAGTTTAGTTTTTTGGGATTCAGAAGGAGGCAGCGTTGAGAAAACCATAGTTCAACAGTGTTGAATGCTTTTTGGGTAAGAGACTGTAGTCCAGTTTGAGAAGAGGCTGAGCAGATTATGGTAGAATCATCTGCATATTGAATGCAGGTGGAGTAAGGAATGGCCATTTGCAGGTCATTAATGAAGATGGAAAATAAGAGTGGGCCTAATATGGATCCTTGAGGGACACCGAGAGAGATAGGAAGGTGATCGGATAGTTTATTTTTCCAGAGTACAGCCTGGTGACGATTATCAAGGTAAGATGTAAACCAGTTCAAGGCAAGAGGATCAAGTGAGAGAGTATTCAGTGTATGGAGTAGTAGTTGGTGGTTAACCATGTCAAAAGCTTTGGATAGGTCAATGAAGACTAGAATCCCAAAGCTATGCATGGGAGGATGGAACTAAATAGCATTAGGAGCGGCTATAAGGCCTGCAGAACTGCAGTGGCAAAGGCTGCCCTGGATTTGGAGAACAGAGGCAAATGACAATGCTTTGTGAAGGTATGAACAGAGCTCCAAGTAGCAGCTTCTGGAATGTCTTTGGTTGGAACTCCTCTGAGAAAAGCTGCTGAGGTAGAGGCAGCCCTGGTGGAATGTGACCTGATCCCCTTGGGCACGTTTACCATGTTCCAAGTAGCAGAAACGAATGCAGTGGCATATCCACTTAGAAATAGTCTGCTTTGATATAGCCTTCCCCTCTGATCCTGCAGCCAATGCCACCAGTAGTTGCTCAGATTTTCTTAGAGATTTGGTCCTGTTTAAGTAGAATCTTATTTGTCTGTGTACGTCCAATAAATGCAGAATCTGCTCCCCCTTGTTCTGCGGATTTGGGTAAAATGTTGGCAGGTGAATTGTTTGATTAAGAGCCACACTGGATACCACCTTAGGCACAAAAGGACTGGTCCTGAGGGACACCCTGTCTGGGTAAAATGTAATGAAAGGCTCCACAGCCATGAGAGCCTGTAGTTCTGAAACCCTTCTTGCTGAAGTGATTGCCAAGAGGAAAGCTGTTTTCCAACAAACATTTTAAATCCGCAGTAACTGCTGGTTCAAAAGGAGGCAGGGTGAGTTTTTCCTGCACAAAATTGAGGTCCCATGCAGGAGTTGGTGATCTTCTGGGAGGCCTTAAATTTTTGGCCCCTCTAAGATACTGTTTAAGCAGAAGATGAGAAAAGAGTGGAGACTCCATGTTGTAATGAGCAGAGATGGCAGAGGCATGGATTTTATTGAAGAAAAAGACAGGCCATTGTCAAGCATCTCAGTCAAATATTGTAAAATTTGAGGGATATTGGGCTTTGCTGTGTCCCGTTCCTTGTGCTTGGTTCCATGCACAGAATCTCTTCCATTTATCAGCATAAGATTTTCTAGTACTAGGCCTTCTGGCTTCCAAAATGACATCCATCAGATTTACTGAAAAGGTGTTGATTGAATAATTAAATGATCAGCCATGCTGCAAGGTTCAGAGTTTGGAGCTGTGTGTGCAGAATATGATTGTTTTGCTGAGACAGTAGATGAGGTATTTGAGGCAAGCACCAAGGAGGAAGTTGAAACATATTCCTTAGAATTGGGTATCAGTGCTGGCGAGGCCAGTCTGGAGCAACTAGGATCATTTTTGTTTTTTCCTGTCTGACCTTTAGTAAGACCTTGGAGAAGAGGCAGAGGGGGAAAGGCATAGACTGATCGTTTTTTCCAACTGAAGGATAGGGCATCCACTTTCCATGCTTTTCTGTGACAAGTCCTTGTGCAGAATTTGTCCAGTTGATAATTTTGGGGAGAGGCAAATAGATCTATGTCTGGGCTCCCCATTTTTGTGTTAACATGCTGAAGATTTGCGGATCCAGTTTCTACTCGTGCAGGTCCATAAGATTTCTGCTTAGGTAGTCTGCCAGAGTATTTTGTTTTTCTGGCAGGAATTATACTGAAGATGTATTTGGTAAGTCAAAGCTGTGTTCCACAATGCCATGGCTAGTCTGCAAAGGGGTTAGGAATGTGTACCCCCCTGCTTGTTTATGTACCACATAACCGTGGTGGTGTTAGTCTTCATCAGTAGTTGTCCTGGATGAAGTAAGTCCTTGAAGGCTGTCAGAGCATTCTGAACAGCTAGCATTTCTTTCTGGTTGATATGCAGATGCATTTGTTTTGGGGTCCATTTGCCATGAATGCATCTCCCCACCAGGTGGACCCCCAAGCATAGCCTGATGTGCCTGTAGTTAGGGTTTGGGTGGCAGGGGGTAGAGTGAATGACAGTACCTTGTTTTGGTGACATGTCTCTGCCCACCAAAGAAACTCCTGTTGTAGGCAGGAAATGATAGGGATCATTATTTCCAGGCTGTGACAATGTTGACTCCATAAACTTTTTAGGTACCATTGAAGTTTCCTCATATGCAGTCTCGCATATGGAATTAGTAGAATGCAGGGTGCCATGAACCCCAAAGCCTGCAGAATTTATCTTGCAGAAACTGGGTTTTTGTTGCCATTTGTGTGAAGTATGTTGTCAGTTGCCTTTGTCTGGCGTAAGGTTAAGTCATCTGGGCAGTTGTATTCAAGCTTGCACCCAGGAATGTAATTATTTGAGAGGGTACCAGTTGGGATTTCTTCTCATTTAATGTGTACCCTAGGCATGTTAGAATCCTTTTTACAAACGCCAGATGTTGGAGTGTCCTTGTCCTCTGCTTGAATGGGACAGTCGTCCAGATAAGGATAAATCTGTATGCTTCTTTGTCTGTAGAATGCAATTACAGGTGCCAGGCATTTTGTAAAGACCCTGGGCGCAGTAGATATGCCAAAGGGCAGTACAGAGAATTGGTAATAAACCTGCCTTGAAGCAGAGGTATCTTCTGCAGGATTCCCTTATTGGGATATGCAGGTATGCCTCTAAGTCTAAAGTCACTAACCAAGCGTTCCTGCCCAGCATAGGCAGTAGCTGTTGTAAAGTCAGCATTTTGGAATGCCCAGGAACTTGTTCAAAATCACTAGGTCCAGTATTGGATGCCAGACATCATCTTTTCTGGGTACCAGGAAAAGTCTTGAATAAAAACCTTGTCCTTTTCTTGTACTGGTTGAACAGCCCCCATATCCATGAGGGACATAACTTGTTTCTGAGTTTATGCCCACTGATTTTGTGGCAGATCTGGCCAACCATTTGGAATTGGAAAAGTATGGAAATGAAATCTGTACCCTTGGGATACTATGTTTAATACCCACTTGTCCTGGGTAATTAACTGCCAATTTTGAGCATGAAGTGCTAGTTTCCCCCCCAAGGGGCCTGCCAAAAGATAAGTGCTTGGTGAAGGAAGGAGGAAATCATAGAGACTGCTTACTGTAGGGTTGTGCTTGGTTTCCTCCAGATCTGGAGGTGGAGGCACCCCATTGCTTTGACCTGTAAGAACCCTGTGATTGGTATCTGCAGCCTTTTGAGCACCTAGATTTGCCTTGAGTGGCTCTATTGGACAAAGAAAATTACCAATTTTTAGTAGGCCAGTGCCTACAGAACCTGGGTGGCTGCACTTGCAAGACATCTTTTACAGTTTGCATAGATTTAGCTTTGTCTTTCATTTTCTTTAAAACCTCTTCTGCCTGATTACCAAACAGAGTATCATGCTGCAAGGGAGCATCCAACAATTTAGCTTTAACATGATCAGACAGATTTTGCTCCTTGAGCTAGGCATGCCTTCTAAATCACAGATCCAGTAACTGCGGCCCTGCAAGAGGCCTCCAAGGAATCAAAACCACATTGCAAAGTATGCTTTCCAACCTGTTCTGCTGAATGCAATAATTCCTGTAAATCTTTATTTTCCACACAATCAGAAATCATTTTTTTTCAATAAGCCCATAACATGCTGATATTCAAGCATATGAAACTGGCAGTTTAAGGCCCTAATTGCCAAGGTTGCAGATGTATAAACCTTCTCTACCCATCTATCCAGTGCCCTGGAATCTCTATCAGAGGGGGTAGGATTTTTGGCTGTAGAGGCCTTTACACCTTTGGGACCCTGTGAGAGTCTCAGGATCAGCAGCAGGATTTTTGAATAGAAATTTGTGGGGGTCAGGAACCCTGTAATATCTGTCTGGCTTACTAGGAGCCGGAGGTAGATAATCAGGAGCCATGCTTGATTCTGAAAACACATCAACAATGTCTAATACAGGAGGTATTGCCAGAAGGAAATCCCCAAGCCTCTTTTTTTGATTCAGAGAAATCCTGACCCTCCCAGTGAAAATGTTCCTTAAAGTATGCAAAGTTTCTCCAAAAGAGTAATCTTCAGGAGGAGATGCAGATGCGATGGATTCTTCTGCATCAGAATCCTCTAAAGGTGGAATAAAAAATTCCTGATCAGAAGAGGAATCAGAAGAAATGGAAACCAGATCTGACTATTCACAATCAGTGCCTTGACTAGGCCTCTAGGCATAGGGCCCCATGCGCATGGCTCATGCGTCTTTAGACAGACGTTTTTGATCTTGTTTTTTGAGGCTGGCATTGATTTTATATAAAAATGTTGAGGCCTGAAAACACCCTCAGTAGCCGGTGCCTGCTCAGCGGCTCCAGACCCATCCAAGGGAGAGACATCCGCGGCATACCGGACTCCGCATGGGTCACGGTAGAGGCCTGCGACTCAGAAGTAGCAGGTATCAGGGGCTGCGAAAGCACCTCACTGAGTACCGGCGAACTGGCGACTGGCTTAGAAGTTTAGTCATTAGTTTTGGACCTCGGTCTGCCTTTTTCTTTGCGTTTTTTGTGAACTCTGGTAGTCTGATTGCTAACAGACGACATTTCAGGGTAATTCAATCTTGATCCAAAATATTTAGAAGCAAAAATATACAGACGCTTAATAGTGCGTTGGTTAAATCTAGCACAAAACCCACAGTAAGGCACGTTATGATCTGGGCCTAGGCAAGGTATACAGTACAAATGAAAATCCTTGAGGTATTTGCTTCCCACAAGTTATGCAATTAACTTTTACTGACATTGGTAAGGAGCAAGAAAAAGTTTCCCTAACGGGGTACTTAGCTTTAGTTTGAAGACTTCGGTTCTGAAACTGTAATGCAAACATTTCAGGAGTCAGCCGACCGGCACTTGCAAACTGCTTCGGGCACCGCATGGCAAGAAAGACTGAATAAAATGGCGTCTGCTGCATGTTTTATACCCCTGACGTCATGGAAGAGACAGCAACCGATGCAGGACCCAAGACTATTATTCAGGCCGACTGATGGCAACCTGCCAGCAGATTACCCAAATGTAATGACTGCAACAGTGAAACATGAACATCTCCCTTGGTCCAAAACTTTGTCTATAGGGGACATAATGAATTTATTTGGTCTCCCAGGGGTAGGCTCAAGAGAATCTGGGGTCTCCCACACATTGTTAGAAATTCAATAAGTTTGCCCAAAGGCAGAGTCATCCAAGAGGAAAGTCAAGAACCAAAAGGCTTCAGGTAGGACTCTTCCAGAGGAGGATTGCTGGACTCCAGCTACATCTTCAGGAGAGGACTGTCAGGATCCCTTCTCAATCAAGGGCAGTATCAGAAGTGAGACTCCTCAAGCAAATCTAAATGCTTCCTTTTGCAAGTCTTCCTAGGTGGGATACTCCGAGGAGGTTCTGGTGGCAGCGGGGGGCACAGACTATGGTATCCTAAGGCCCAGGTTCTTGCGGTCACTGTGGGAGAGATGACCCAGAAGGAAGACACTCCGGCTGATCAAAGGGGTCTGCAGATCCAAAGATCTAGTCAGAGGCTGAAGCCACAGCCCTCTGAGCCCCAAAAGCAGTCTGTTCCCAAAAAGAGCAGGCCTCCAGATCCAACAAGGAAATAGTCTGAACAGTCACCCCCTCTGCTCCAGAAAAACAAATGTCGGATGTTGAAGCCAGAGCCAAACTCACCTGAGCCAAGGCCCCAAAATCCTAAGAGTCTGTACCTGATCCCCAGCCTTGACCGGTGGGGAAACTGCTGCAAGAGTCTTCAGTCTGACAAAGGAGAGGAACTGACTGCAAACATATAATCCAAAGTATGTTGGATAGTCTGGACGTTCAAATTTATAGACTCCAAAGCTTGAAAGTAAGTCTGGAAAGAACAGGAATTGGGGCAGGAGACTTGGCTGGATCCAGAGAGAGGTTCACTGTCCACGTCGCCATCTGAGAAGCTTCTGGTAGACTGAAGGCAAGGCTGGAGGATCTAGGTCTAGATCTGGAGGGGGAAATAACCTCAAAGTTAGGCTAACAATCCTGATCAGATCTTGGAGCCGAAGGATCTGACAGCTCTGAGGATTTGTCTCAACAGTCTTAAACATAGGCTGACCTGAAGGCATCGATAGATCTGGCACTTTAGATTTTTTGCTTGATGACTCAGAGGAATCGTTTGGAGTCAAATAATGGTGTTTCGAAGGTATGAAATGGTTAAAGGATGCACAGTCTGAACCAGCAATGGCTTCAGAGAAAGGAAGATGACCTTTCAGTTTAGTTTTTAGAGTCAACCAAGGCCCTTTTGGTTGAATTTGTCACATAGGCTACCATCTTTAGAGGTGTAATGACCCCAAGCAATAGAGTCTGAATCACTCAAGAGGCATTTTTCTTGCCACACTTCACTTTTTTAGAAGCCTAAAAGCTTGTCAGCCATAGCAGACAAGAAAAATTTAGACCCCACACATACAAGTGCCATGACAGAAAGGAAATGGGCTTTTTTTTCGAGACAGGAAAAAGAAAGGGGGTGGAAGGGACAACTACCAACAATAGTAAAGGATTTAGCGACAGCTACAAAGGGGAGGGAAAGGGCCTACCAGCAATGGTAGTGAACATTACCTAAAGGTAAGAAGGCTAAAAAGTACAGTTGTGTACACTTGCCATAAATGTAGATGTTAGAGGGTATTCACTGTTGCAGTCACCACATTTGGCTTATCTGTTTGCAGTACCCCCCCAGTCGGCCTGATTAACAAAGTCTTGGGTCCTGGTCGGTTGCGGTCCCTTCCGTGACGTCAGGTCGTCAGGGGTATAAAACATGCAGCCGACACCATTACATCCATTTTTCTTGCCCCAGATGTCAGGTGCCCCCCCTAATGGAAAGCAATTAAATATATAAATATACAAGGTTATAACCTCCAACAAAAAAGCAAATACACCAAAAAGCTTTTGAGCATAATAAAGGAGAGCAGAGATAGCCAAAAGTAAGGGGGCTGGAGGGAGGGTAACCAGGACTGCAACAGTGAATACACTAACATCTACATTTATGGTAAGTGTACACAATTGTACTATGTTTTTTGTGTTTCACTGTTGCAGTCATCAAATTTGGGTAGATTCCCAAAGCTAATTTAGATAGCATTAGGACCAGCTGTAAGGCCCTGCAAGACTTCTGTGGCAAAGCCGGTTCTGGATTTAGAGAAAAAAAGCAGATCGTAATGCTTGGTGAAAGTATGTACAAGAACTCCAGGTAGCAGCTTCTAGGATGTCCATGGTAGGGACGCCTCAGAGAAAGGCTGTAGAGGTAGATGCAGCCCTGGTTGAGTGGAGTCTAATCCCCTGTGGAATAGGTTTTCCATGGTGCTTGTAGCAGAAATAAATGCAATGGCCTACCCATTTGGAAATGGTTTGCTTTGAAATAGCCTTCCCCCTTTGACCCTGCAGCAAATGCCACCAGCAGTTGGTCAGATTTCCTTTGAGGTTTAGTCCTATCCAAGTAAACCTAAGTTGTCTGTGCACATCTAAGGAGTGTAGTATCTATTAACCTTCTTTCCTAATCCACAGAACAAAGGGGGGCAAATGAATTGACTGATTGAGGGCCACACTGGATACCACCTTGGGCATGGAGTGATTGGTCCTGAGAGACACCCTGTCCACATGATAGATGATGAAAGGCTCCACTACCATGAAGGCCTGTAATTCAGATACCCCACTTGCTGAAGTAATTGCTAAAAGGAAAGCAGTTTTCCAAGAAAGAAATTTTAAATCTGCAGTAGTAGCTGGCTTGAAAGGAGGTAGAGTGAGTTTCTCCAATACAAAGTTAAGGTCCCAGGCTGGGGTTGGAGCTTCTCCTGGGTGGTCTCAAATTTTTGGCCCCTCTGAGAAACTGCTTGAGCAGTGGGTGAGAGAAGAGGGGAGGGTTCTGTTATAATGAGTTGAAATGGCTGAGGCGTGGATTTTAATGGAGGAAAAAAAAAGACAGGCCCTTGTGAAGCATCTCAGTTAAGTATTGTAAAATCTGAGGTAAATTGGGTGCTGTTGTGCTCATCCCTTGAGATTGGTTCCAGGCACAGAATCTTTTCCATTTTTCAGCATAAGATTTTTCTAGTACTACGCCTCCTTGCCTCTAAGATGACATCCATCAGGTTTGCTGAGGGATGGTAAGGGAGAATTTGAGTAATTAGCCAGGCTGCAAGGTTCAGTGTTGCAAGTGGAGGGAGCAGAATCTGGTTCTCCTGCTGAGACAGCAGGGAAGGAGTCTGAGGCAGGTGCCATGGAGATGACCATGACACACTGCACAGAAGGGGGTACCAGTGTGTGTGCGGCCAGTCTGGAGCAATCAAAATCATCCCTGGTTTGTCCTGTGACTTTTAGTAGTACTTTGGAGAGCAGAGGCAGCGGGGGGGGGGGGGCATAGACTGATGGGTTTTTCCAGCTGAAGGACAGAGCATCCACTTTCCAGGCTTGTTTGTGGGGAGCCCTTGTGCAAAATTTGTCCAATTGGTAGTTCTGGGGGGGGAGACAAACCAGTCTATATCTGGGCTGCCCCATTCGCTTGTCAAAATATTGAAAATCCTTGGTTCCAGTTTCAACTCGTGTGGGTCCATGAGGTTTTTGCTTAGTTAGTCTGCCAATGTATTTAATTTTCCTGGCAGGAATTGAGCTTGTAGGTGCACTTGGTAGTTCAAAGGCTGTGTTCCACAATGCCATGGCTAGTCTTCAGAGGGGGTAAGAATGTGTACCACATAACCGTGGTGTTGTCCATCTTTACCATTAGTTGTCCTGGAAGAATGTAGTCCTTTGAAGGCTGTCAGAGCATTCTGTACAGCTAACATTTCTTTTTGATTGATATGCAGGTGCGTTTGACTTGGGTTCAATTTGCCCTGAATGCACTTCTCTGCCAGGTGAGCCCCGTCCCCATCTGTTAAGGTTTGGGTGGCAGGGGATGGTGTGAAAGGTAGTCCCTTGCTTTGGTGGCAGGCCTCTGCCCACCAAAGGAACTCTAGGCGTAGGCAAGGTACGACAGGAATCACTTTCTAGGCTGTGAGAATGTTGACTCCATAGGCTTTTTAGATACCACTATAGTTTCCTCATATGCAGTCTTGCACATGGAATTAGAAGAGGCCATGAACCCAAAGTTTTGCAGTATTTGTCTTGCAAATAGCAGGGTTTTTGTGGCCACTTGTTTGAAGTAGGTTGTCAAATGAATTTGCTTTTCTGGCGTGAGGTAAACCATCTGGGAAGTTGTAGTCAAGCTTGCTCCCAGGAATGTAATTTGTTGACAGGGTACCAAGTGGGATTTCTTTTCGTTTATGATGAATCCCAGACAAGTCAGTACCCTTTGAACAAAGGCCAGATTGAAGAGAATGTCCTTGCTTTCTGCATGAATTAGACAATCGTCCAGGTATGGGTATATTTGAATATTTCTTTGCCTGCAAAATGCAATGACTGGAGCTATACACTTTGTGAATACCCTGGGCGCAGTAGATAAGCCAAAGGGCAGTGCAGAAAACTGACGGTGCATGTAGCCTGCTTTGAAGTGTAGGTATCTTCTGCAAGACTCCCCGATACGGATGTGCAGGTATGCTTCTTTAAGTCCAGTGTTGCCAACCATTCATCCTTACCTGGCATAGGAAGCAGCTGGTGAAGAGTCAGCATTTTGAATTTTGGAATCACCAGAAAGGTGTTTAGAATAGAAAGGTCCAGGATAGGATGCCATGTACTGCCTTTTCTGGGTACCAGGAAAAAGTCTTTAATAGAAACCTTGTCCCTTTTCCTCTTCTGGTACCAACTGAATAGCCCCCATGTGTAAGACAGAGTACCTGATTTTGGGCCTCTGTCCCCTGATTTGGGGGTAGATCTGCGTCACCCACTTGGTGTTTATAACGTGTGGAAATGAAATCAATTTTAAAACCCATTTGTCCTGGGTAATGAGTTCCCACTTTTTGGCCTGCAGACCAATCTTTCCGCCTAAAGGAGCATTCCCGTTGGGAAGTGCTTGGAAGTTTAAAACGCAAATCATTGAGACGGTTTTCCATAGGGGGAGTCTTGGTGCGGAAACCCCCCACTGCCTAGTCTTGTGTGTCCCTTGGGACTGAAACCTGGGGTTTCTGCTGTGTCTGGGTTTGGCTTGAGAAGACCTGGAGGGGGCTGGAAAGTACCAATTTTTAGAGGGCCACTGCCTACTAAATCTAGCAGGCTGAACTAGTAAGAAATCCTTAACAACCTGCATATATTTAGCTTTAGCTTCCATCTTTTTAAGAACTTCCTCAGCCTTGATGCCAAACAGGCAGTCCTGATTTAAGGGAGCATCCAACAATTTAGCTTTAACATGATCAGGCAAAGATTGCTCCTTAAGCCAAGCATGCCTTCTGAGCACAGACCCAGTAACAGCAGCCCTGCAAGAGGCCTCTAAAGAATCAAATCCACATTGCAAAGTATGGTTTTCCAACCTGTTCAGCAGAATGCATTAAATCCTGCAATTCTTTATTTTCAGCTCAGTCAGGAATTAAAATAATTTTCTGTTTAAGCAATCCAATCATCATCATCCCCTTTTTCCTATTTACATGGGGTCGGGGTATCGTATTAACTGTCACCAACTCTCTCAATTCAGTGCCACTCTCCTGCCTTCAACACTCATGCCTGACTGTCGCAGATGATCTTTCACACAATCCATCCACCTCCTTGCTGGATGCCCTCGCTTCCTCTTACCTTCTTCCTGTCTGTCCCAAATCTCCCTCACCAAATTGTCTTCTGCTTTTCTAACACATGTGCCCATACCATCGTAATCTGTTTTCTTTGATCTTTTCTGCAATTGGAGCTACTCTGGCTTCTGCTCTTATGTCCTCATTTCTTCGCCTGTCCCGCAGTGTGCATCCTACCACCTTTCTCAGGCACTTCATTTCCATCACCTCTAGCTTCTTCAACTGTTCTGCCTTTACTGCCCAGGTTTCTGTACCATACAGTAGTACTGGTCGCATAACTGTCTTGTACACCCTACTTTTCAGCTTCTTTGGCATTCTTCTGTCATATACTACACCTGATACTCTATGCCAGTTGGCTGCAGCCCCTCTGATTCTAGCTTTGACCTCTTCATTCAGACTACCCTTCTCCTCAACCACCCCTCCCAGATACTTGAAGCTGTTTACCTGTTCCACTATCTTCCCATCTATCTCTATTCTCAGCTTCTTCTGATTTCCCCAATCTGCTGCCATTACCACTGTCTTATCTGTGCTTAGTTTCACCCCATGTGCCTTCAGATTTGCATTCCATTCTCCTATCCTTTGCTGAAGTTCTAGATCAGAGTCTGCCTGTACTGCCACATCGTCTGCATACAGCAGCTTTGTTGCTCTGACCCCTCCAACCTGTTTGCTGATGTAGTGCATTACCAGTATGAATAGCAGTGGGCTCAGAGCTGAACCCTGGTGTACACCCACTCCCACTGGGAACCCCTCAGTGAGGCCAAACACTGTTCATACTTGGGTCACTTGGTCCTTGTACATAGCCTGTACTAATTCTACCAATGTTTCTGGGACTTCAAACCACCACAGTACTGCCCAGATCAGCTTTCTTGGGACCTTGTCATATGCTTTCTCCAAGTCTAGGAAAGCCCAGTTTGACTCTCTCCTCTTCTCTAGTTTCTTCTCAAGTATGTGTCTCAGTGCAAACATCGGGTCAATTGTGCTGCATCCTGATCTGAATCTGAACTGTTCATCTCCCATCTTACATTCTACTATTCTGCGTATCCATTTATCAATAACCCTCTCCAGAACTTTCATGTAATGTGGTAGGAGTTTGATGCCTCTATACTGTCCACAGTTGTGGATGTCCCCTTTGTTCTTGTACACTGGCACGAGTATGCTTATTCTCCAGTCATCTGGAATACGCCTTTCTCTCTACACTGCAATTAGTACCCTCAGGAGCCATTTCTCCCCTAGCTCACCCAGCATCTTTATCATATCTGCTATGACCTCATCTGAGCCTGCTGCTTTCCCTGACTTCATTTTCCTTAGTGCTGCTCTTACTTCTTCTAAGCTGGGCTCCTTCTACTCTCATTGTAGGCGGTTTCTGGGGCAGTACCGCTTCTGTGGGGTTTTCTTCATTCAGAAGCTGCTGGAAATACTCCTTCCATCTGCCTTTGATGTCGTGTGGGCTGGTAAGCAGGTTGTTGCTGGAATCTCTTATGAAGGGTGTCTATCTTCTTTATCTTTCTGTCTTTGCCTTGCAACCTGGTATAGTTTCTTTGTGCCCCTTACTGAGTCACTTTCCAGAAGCTAATAGAGTGCCTCTGATGCCCTATTCTTTGCTATTGCAACTTCTTTCTTAGTTTCTTTGTTAGCCAACCAGTAGTCCTTCCCAGCTTGGTCAGTCTTTTCAATCTCCCACTTCTTCCTGCACTCCTTTCTTTTGATTACTTCCTGTACTTCTGCATTCCACCACCAGCTTTCCTTATGTACCTTATTTCCATACCTGGCTTGGCCATATATCTTTTCTGTAGTCCTAACACATGCTGTTTTTAGGTGCTGCCACTCTTCAACTCCATCTATTTCCTCCTCTTCTTGAGGTGCTAGAGCCCTGAGTAATTCCTTGAACTTCCAGGTCTTCAGCCTGGTCTCTGTTGACCTTAGAGCCTTCTCTGACCACTGCTTGCAGCCGATTGTGGCAACTACTGGTTTATGCTGTGAACCGACTGTTTAACTGGGGATGACTTTGCAATCATGGATTCTACCCCAGTGCCTTTTCCTTACTAGGAGGAAGTCTACCGGAGTTGCATGTTGGCTACTCTTGTATGTGATCTTGTGATGTTCTCTCTTTCTGAACCATGTGTTGGCTACTATCAAGCCATTTGTCAGACAGAAGTCTAGAATGGCTTCTTCTTTATTCCTATTGCTCCACCCATGTGGACTCAGGCAGTCCTCGTATTCTGTTCTGTCTGTCCCGATATGTGCATTTAAGTCACTCATTATCAACACAGATTCATGTTGTCCTGCTTTATCTAGTAGGTCCTGCAACTGCTGTCTGAATGCACTCTTTTCCTCACTATCACAACTCTGCTGTGGGGCATAGGCTGAGATTATGAATACTGTCCTATCAATACACTGGAGTCTGATTGCCATGAGTCTGTCATTAATTCTGACTATATCCCTCAATGACTTCTGAAGCCTCTGTCACACCACAACTCCTACACCATTTCTAGCCTGTCCACCACCTGAGTAGTAGAGTCTGGATCCCAAGCCAAGTGGCTTTGTTGCACTGCCCTTCCATCTCGTCTCCTGGATACATAGGATGTCCAGCCTCCTCCGTATCATCATGTCATCCACTTCTAAGCTGCGTCCTGTCAGTGAACCTACATTAAGCGTAGCAATTCTTAGTTCATGTTTGGCAGGTTGGCTGGTTTTATGTCCAGCTTTCACTCAACAGAGCTATCCCAGGTAACCCAGGCTGGGCAACTAGACATCGGCCAGCCAGTAGCCTATTGACCCAGGGCTGCTGGGCTTTTATGGCGGGCACACTGGCCAATAAAGGCACATATACCCCTCCCACCACTAGCATGGGTCCCTGGCGTGGGTCAGAGAATAGGCCGGGTCCTCAACCCATTTATCACCGGTAACAACCCATGCCCATTTTTTGGCGACAGTCAACATGACCTGAATCACCTAGAGCCATATTTTTACACTGTCGAGTGGCTAGCCCTGCCACGGCGCGCAGTTTGTGATCAGTGTTCTATCTTGAGGATACTGCGCACCACAATAGATGCCCAAAGCGGTTGGTCTTTTTACAACTCTTCCCCCCATTGGGCACCATGTAGAGTCTGTGCTGCTGCCCACAGCACCATTCATTGGTGAGTTTGGGATGGAAACACTCAGCATGTTTTTCGAACATGGGAGAAACCCCACGGAGACACAGAGAGAACATGCAAAAGTACAGTTTTGTACCTACCATAAATGTAGATGTTCGAGTGCTAATACAGCTGCAGTCATAACAGATGGGTTCTCCTGCCGTCAGGCAGGTCCTCGGTCGGCCGAATTCCAAAGTCTAGGTCCGGCGTCGGTTGTCGTCGCTTTCTTTCCTGATGTCAGTGCGACAGGGGTATATAAGACACAGCCGACACCATTTTCTTCAGTCTTTCTTGCCCCAGATGTCAGGTGCCCCCAGAAGGAAGGCAATATATATAAATATATATATATATAATATATAACCATGCATTACAATATAATCAAAAAACAGTAGTTGCAAGCAAATACACCATAGAAGGATAACCCAATCAAGTTGTAAGATGAGGAGTTAGCCCCTAGGTCTGCACCCAGAGGGGAAGGAGGGAGGGAAACCTGGACTGCAGCTGTATTAGCACTCGAACATCTACATTTATGGTAGGTACAAAACTGTACTATGTTCATCGTGCATACAGCTGCAGTCATAACAGATGGGTAGAATCCCAAAGCTACGCACAGGGTGGTAGGCACTAGGTGGAACTGGGAGGAGCCAGAATGCCCTGCAACACAGTAGTAGCAAAGCCTGCTCTAGTTTTGGAGTATAAAGGTAGGTGGTAGTGTTTATTGAAGGTATGCACAGAACTCCAAGTGGCTGCCTCCAAAATATCTTTGGTAGGGACTCCTCTGAGGAAGGCTGCAGAGGTAGCTGTGGCCCTTGTGGAGTGGGATCTGATGCCTGCAGGTACAGATTTACCATGAAAGGAGTAACAAAACCGTATGCAGTGGCCTATCCATTTCGAAATTGTCTGTTTGGAAATTGGCTTCCCTTGAGCTCCTACAGCATAGGACACAAAGAGTTGTTCTGATTTCCTGAAAGACTTTGTTCTGTACAAATAGTAACGTAGCTGTCTATGGATGTCTAAGGAATGTAGCAGCCTTTCCCCTTTGTTTTGAGGATTGGGGTAAAAGGTAGGTAAGTGTATGGCCTGATTTAAAGCTACCCTGGATACTACCTTAGGCATAAATGACTGGTTAGTTCGTAGGGAAACCCTGTCCTGATGGAAGATGAGAAAGGGCTGCACAGCCATGAGGGCTTGTAGTTCCGAAACCCTACGAGCTGAGGTAATGGCCAGAAGGAAAGCTGTTTTCCAGGACAAATATTGCAAATCTGTTGAGGCAGCTGGTTCAAAGGGAGGCAATGTTAATTTTTCTAGAATGTAATTAAGATCCCAGGCTGGTATTGGTTGTTTCCTTGGAGGTCTTATATTCTTAGCCCCTCTGAGGAACTGTCTTAAGAGTGGGTGAGAGAATAAGGGTGGATCAGTGTTGTATTCTGCAGAAATGGCTGAGGCATAAAATTTGATGGAGGAAAATGAAAGTCCATTGTTCAACAGCTCAGCTAGATACTGTAATATCTGAGGCAAATTCAGTTTTCTAGGATCCTGGCCTTTTTTCTCATTCCAAGCGCAAAACCGTTTCCATTTTGCGAAGTAAGCCTTTCTAGTAGATGGCCTTCTGGCCTCCAAAATGACATCCTGCACCTCTTTGGAGAGTAGGGTCTGTTGTGGTGTTAAGGAATTTTCCATGCAGCCAGATTGAGTGTTTTCAGCTGACTGTGAAGAGTTTTGTAGCTGTGCTGAGTCAGTAGAAGAGGCATTAGAGGTAGGGTCCAGGGAGGAGTATGTGTTAGGCTCCTCAGGAGTGGGTACCAGTGTTGTCTTGGCCAGTCTGGAGCAATCAGTATCATCTTCGGTCTGCTCTTGCTTTCAAGAGCACCTTGGGCAGAACAGGCAAAGGTGGGAAGGCGTAAACTGTCCGTGCTGCCCAACTGAAAGAAAGGGCGTCCACTCTCCAGGCCTTTGGATGGAAGGTCCTTGAGCAGAACTTTGTCAATTGATGATTCCTGTGGGAGGCAAAGAGATCTATGTCTGGCCTTCCCCACGCTTGGATTATCTTTGTAAACACTTGAGGATGCAACTTCCATTCATGTGGGTCTGTCATATTTCTGCTTAGATTGTCTGCCAGCGTGTTTTCCAATCCTGGCAGGTACTGTGCTTGAAGTTTGATTTGCCATTTCAGAGCCAAGTTCCAAAGTGACATGGCTAGCCTGCACAGGGGGTATGAATGTGTTCCTCCTTGTTTATGTACCACATTACTGTGGTGTTGTCTGTTCTTATCAATAATTGCCCTGGATGCAGGAGGTCCTTGAAAGCTGTAATTGCATTTATCACTGCTAGCATTTCCTTTTGATTGATGTGAAGGTGCTTTTCCTTTTGGGACCATTTGCCCTGAATGCACCTGTCTGTCATGTGTGCCCCCCAGGCGTAGTCTGAGGCGTCTGTTGTGATGACTTGATTTGCTTGAGGTTTGCAGAATGGTAGACCTGTGTTTGTTTGGCATGCTTGGGCCCACCATAGAAATTCCTTTTGCAAACATGGGATTATTGGTATTATTGTTTCCAAACTGTGGCTGTGTTGAGACCATAGGATTTTTAGGTACCATTGAAGTTTCCTCATATGCAACTTTGCACATGGGATTAGAAGAATGCAAGATGCCCAGAGCCTGCAGGATTTTCCTTGCAGTTAGCCTGGTACAATTTGCTAGTATTTTGAAGTACTGAGTTAGTTGCCCCTGTTTTTCTGGCGTAAGATAGGCCATCTGGGTGTTTGTGTCCAAGTTGGCACCCAGGAAAGTTATTTTCTGAGATGGTGTTAGTCTGGATTTCTCTTTGTTGACTGTGTATCCCAGAGAATTCAATAACCGTGTTACATAAGCCAGATGTTCCAGAAGTATGTGTTTGCTGTCCGCTTGGATCAGGCAATCGTCCAAATAAGGGTAAATTTGTATCCCTTGAAGTCTGCAGTAGGCAATTACTGATGCCAGGCATTTCGTGAATACTCTGGGCGCAGTAGATAAGCCAAAGGGCAATGCAGAGAATTGATAGTGGATTGAACCTGCAAGAAATCTGAGGTATCTTCTGCAGCTTTGTCTGATTGGGACATGCAGGTATGCCTCCTTGAGGTCCAATGTTACCAGCCAAGACTCCTTGCCCAGCATGGGAAGAAGATGCTGTAAGGTGAGCATCTTGAATTTTGGTACGAGTAGAAATGTGTTTAGGATGGATAAGTCCAAAATGGGTCTCCAGTCGGTTCCTTTCCTTGGTACCAGGAATAGTCTGGAATAAAAACCTTGACCTTGTTCGTGGGTAGGTACCTCTTGAATAGCTTTCATGTCCATGAGCTTTGAAATTTGTATTTGAGCCTCTGCCCTTTGATTGTGTGGCAGGTTCGGCATGCCTCTCATTTTTGGAAGAGTGTGAAAATGAAATCTGTAGCCTCTGTTTATAATGTCCAGGATCCATTTGTCTGTTGTGATAATATACCAATTTCTTGTAAATAATGCCAGCTTTCCTCCCAAGGGTGCTGCCTGCTGAGACTTGCTTGGCATGAAAAGGGGAAAGTCATTGGGTTTGTTTCCTGTATTGTTGTGCACTGTCTTCGCCACCTCTTGGTGCTGGAGTTTGCCATTGTCTGCCTCTATATGATCCTTGAGATTGTCCTCTGCCCCTTGTGTGCCTGTATCTACCTCTTTGGGGCTTGTCCGTGGCTGGAAAGGACCAGTTTTTTGAAGGCCAATTTCTGCTAAAACGTGGTGGTTGAACCTGTAGAAAAGCTTTGACAGTTTGCATAGATTTAGCTTTTTCTTCCATTTTCCGTAGTATCTCCTCAGCATTAGTACCAAATAATACATCCTTTTGTAAAGGAGCATCTAGTAGTTTAGCTTTAACATGATCAGGCAAGGTTTGTTCCCTAAGCCAGGCATGTCTACGAATGACTGATCCTGTAACAGCAGCTCTACTTGAGGCCTCTAGAGCATCATAGCCACATTGTAAGGTGTGTTTACCCACTTGTTCTGCACTATGCATCATATCCTGCAACTCCTTCAAATCTGGTTGTTCAGGTTGTGACATTTTATTCCTTAATTGTGATAACAGAAACTGCTGATATTTAAGCATATGGAACTGACAATTTAAGGCCCTCATGGCTAGGGTGGCCGAGGTATATACCTTTTCCCCACCTTTCTAAGGATCTAGACTCTCTTTCGGAAGGTAGTGGATTCTTAGCAGTAGAGGCCTTCATTCCCTTGGGGCCTTGAGAAATGGTTTCAGGGTCAGCATTATGGCTTTTGTAAAGAAATTGGTGAGAGTTAGGAACTCTGTAGTACCTATCAGGCTTGATGGGGCAGGAGGCAGGGAATCGGATTAAGGCAAGCCTCCGAGTAAACATCATCAAGTATGTCCAAGACAGGAGGTATCGCCAGAGGTCTGTGCTGAGGTAGCAAAAGAAATTCCCTAAGTCTTTTCTTGGAATCAGAAAAGTCTTGGCCTTCCCAATGGAAGTGTTCCCTCAAGGTATGCAAGGTTTCCCCAAAAGAAAAATCCTCTGGGGAGATACAGAAGGAATGGACTGCTCTGCATCAGAATCTTCAAAAGGGGAGTAAGTGTTCCTCTTCATCAGAATGTTCTGAAATAATGGAGCCCTGGTCAGAAGAGGGAGAATCTTCCTCCACTCTGGGTCTCTTGTCCGGAGGGGGTTGGGAACCCCTGATAAGAGTAATTAAATCCTCAGCCATTTTTTAGCATCTGCTTTTTAGGCATGGGGCCTGGAGATGGGCCCTGTGCAACAGGCCTCTTGGGATGCATGGCTGATTTGGACTTAGTAAAGGCCTTTATGGAAAAGGAAGATGAGGG